>NC_068456.1:14602395-14607395 GCF_023373465.1 Oncorhynchus keta
AGAAGGCAAGGGAAGCTGCTTCTTCTTGTGGGCAGGCTCCAACACATAAGATACGAGCCCTGTAGACACATACTGTATGTACACAAGCACTCTTTGTGCACAGAAACAGATGGCAAATCTCAAAGGATTGCACATGGACAGCCAGTGTTGGGGAGTAGTGAACTACATATAGTTAAATTAGTAATTTAACTACGTTTTGCAGTTGCTTGGTGGTAAAGTAGTTGAACTAAATTTATTCCTAGGTAGTGTTTTAAGTCGTTAATGACTTTTTTTTGCCATGTATCGGTGTAGCTAACTGCTGGAACTACACACTACTTTCTTTGCAAAAAGAAAATTAAATATGGGTGAAGTAAGCAAGAATTCCATGTCTTCTTCAGCATCAGAACTGCCTAATTCTCACTTCAAATATAGTTGTTATGTTTAATAGGCTAAATTTCACATTTTGTTAACATTTCCCACTGGGCACAAACATCAATTCAACATCTATTTCATTGAATGGCGTGTAAACAGCGTTGATTCAACCAGTGTGTGCCCAGTGGGCTGACTTCAAAGTGAACTGTTTTTGCAATTTGTAGTCTCTGACATTTCAGATTTAGATATGATAATTCATCACAAAGTAGTTTGGATATAGTGAACTACTTTCTAAGTAACTTTAGTGTTGGGTAGCTTAACTTCTTCCAGTGCAAAGTAATTAGTAGCTTGGTAAAAACCACCTTCCTAATATTGAGTTGCACCCCCTTTTGCCCTCAGAACGTTGGAGCATGGACTCTACAAGGTGTCCAAAGCGTTCCACAGGAATGCTGGCCCATGTTGACTGCAATGCTTCCTATTGTTTATTCAAGTTGGCTGGATGTCCTTCTTGATACACACGGGAAACTGTTGAGTGTGAAAAACCCAGCACTGTTGCAGTTCTTGACACGAACCAGTGTGCCTGGTACCTACTATTATACCCCGTTCAAAGGCACTTAAATCTTGTGTCTTGCCCATTTACCCACTGAATGGCACACATACACAACCCACGTCTCAGTTGTCTCAAGGCTGACTCCTGTCTCCTCCCCTTCATCTACATTGATTGAACTTTACATTGATCAGAGCTTTCACCTGGACTCCCCTGGTCTGTATTTGTAATGGAAAGAGCAGTTTCTAAAGAGGGGAAAGCTGCACAATCTGAGGACATCTTTTGAACTGGAATAAATACTGCACTTACAGTATTAAACAATGAGCAACACAGTCAAAATAGACAATTGTAACAAATACTGTAGCCTACATTGACTATATCCAACAGTTGTTGCCACTGTCATGTATTCCGGTGGTTTGCAAACTCTTTGAAACGTTACCCCCAAAAAGGAGTGGTACAAAACGTGCGACCTCCCGTGCAAGCACATGCATGTGTACACATGAACATGTGTGCACAATCGCTGTGCAAATCTAGTCATTACAGTCAGAAAAACTACATTTTGAGCTGAAAGTCATTTGTTGTTGGCAGTTAATATAAAACTAGGGATATACTGTATCATGTCACTTGACTGGAGTCCAGCTAAATCATACGGCCTACTTGAAGGTTGCAGGATCAAATAGAAAGCATCCGAATGAGTCTACAAGCCTGTTTTGCTAGTACAGACTAGGATATGTTCCGGGATTCACCGGATAGCATTAAGCAGTTTCATGCAACAGTCACAGTCTTCGTCAGTGTATAGGTGATGTCGTCACCACAGTGACTGTAACAACGTATCCAACCATGGATTAAAAAAAACATGGATTACAGTAAATATCCGCACTGGGCTAAGGGCTAGAGTTACCGCTTACAAGAAACGGGAAACAGACATGGATGCCAACAAGACAGACTGCTACAACCTCCGACGAGACATCAAACATGCAAAAGGACAATATAGGAGGAAGGTGGAATCCTATTACACCGGCTCCGACGCTTGTCGTATGTGGCAGGGCTTGCAGACAATAACAGATTACAAAGGGAAACCAAGCCGTGAGTTGCCCAGCGATGCAGAACTCCAAAACGAGCTAAATGCCTTTTATGCTCGCTTCGAGGAATAGAACACTGTGGCTTACGTGAAAGCTCCTGTTTTTCCGGATGACTGCATGATCTAGCTCTCCATGGCAAATGTGAACAAAATGTTTAAACAGGTTAACAATCACAAGGCCGGACGGACTCAGCGAGTTCGCAAAGATTTTCAATCTGTCCTTGTCCCAGTCTGTAATCCCAACATGTTTCAAGCAGACCACCATTGTCCCAAGAGCTCCAAGGTAACCTGCCTAAATGACTATCGCCCTGTAGCACTCACATCTGTACTTATGAAGTGCTTTGAAAGGCTGGTCATGACACACATCAACACCATCATCCCAGACGCACTCTAATTCACATACCGCCCCAACAGATCCACAGATGACGCAATCTCAGTTGCGCATCACACTGCCCTCTCCCACCTGGACAAGAGGGGAAATAACTATGTGAGAATGCTGTTCATAGAGTACAGCTCAGCATTCAACACCATAGTCCCCTCAGCAGGGGACCCTGGGACTGAACACCTCTCTCTGTAACTGGATCCTGGACTTCCTGAAGGGCCGGCCCCAGGGGGTGAGGGTAGGCAACAACACAATGCCACGCTGACCCTCAACACAGGGCCCCCTCAATGCTGTGTGCTTAGTCCCCTCCTGTACTCCCTGTTCACCCATGACTGCATGGCCACACAAGACTCCAACACCATCAAATTGGCTGACGACACGACGGTGGTAGGCCTGATCACCGACAGCAATGAGACAGCATACATGGAGGTCAGAGATGCTGGAATGTTTTGGGGGCCCGCGCCTCAGACCTATATCAGCCAGCTAATATAGGACTAGTAAAGGCCCAGTGCACTACTTTTGTGCATTTCTTATTTTTTATTCATATTTATTTTTCATTCTGCTTCTTCACGAGGTGCTGCAGCACCCTCAGCCACCCTAACTCCCGTGGCTATGCTGATGCCTAGTTACTTTACCCTACCTTCATGTACATATCTACATAAAATACCTCGTACCTCTGCACAGCCTCATAAGCAAGCATTTTATGTTCATTTATTTCCGGGGCATGTGACAAATAACATTTCACTTGATGTTCTGTCCAAACCATGCCATCACTTTAGATGGAAGCCTACCTGCAGAGCTCTTCCTCACAAATATCGTTATAAATTCACCATGCTACATCGTCATCCGATAATATTGAAGGCAGTGCGATGTTACAGCTGCTTATCTTTAGACACATAGCGAGTAGCCACCCAAACAAGGCCCATCTGAAATAGGAAAATATCAAATCTCCAGGTATTGTTATAGATAGTAGATTGTTAAACTGTATTTATTCTTTTTATTGTGTGAATTTTACCCCTTTTTCTCCCCAATTTCGTGGTATCCAATTGTTTTAGTAGCTACTATCTTGTCTCATCGCTACAACTCCTGTACGGACTCAGGAGTCATGAGTCCTCCGATACACAACCCAACCAAGCCGCACTGCTTCTTAACACAGCGCGCATCCAACCCGGAAGCCAGCCACACCAATGTGTTGGAGGAAACACTGTGCACCTGGCAACCTTGGTTAGCGCGCACTGCGCCCGGCTCGCCACAGGAGTCGCTGGTGCGTGATGAGACAAGGACACGCGGCCGGTTACGACAGAGCCTGGGCACGAACCCAGAGTCTCTGGTGGCACAGCTGGTACTGCAGTACAGCGGCCTTAACCACTGCGCCACCCGGGAGGCTGTTAAACTGTATTTTATATAGAGGAAAAACATAGGCCTACTCCATTTTTGCCAGGCTGGACGAAATGAAATAAATTCTTTCTGGTCACTAATCTGGATTTGGGCGCCTATACTGATGACTGTCATTGGTCAGCAATTAGGATGCACAACTTTTGTTCTGAAGTGTACAGTGCTTTCAGAAAGTATTCATACCCCTTGACTTATTCCACATTAGGTTGTGTTACAGACTGAATTTAATATAGATTAAATAGCGATTTCTTTTGTAACTAGCCTACACATAATACCCCTTAATGTCAAAGTGGAATTCTGTTTTTTTAAATGTTTTATTTAAGAAATGTATTGAAAAAATGAAAGGCTGAAATATATTGAGTCGATAACTATTTAACCACTATGTTATGACAAGCCTATATAAGTTCAGGAGTAAAAAGTCACATAATAAGTTGCATGGACTCACTCCGTGAGGGTTTAACATGACTTTTGAATGACTACCACATCTTTGAACCACAAATTCAATTATCAGTAAAGGTCCCTCAATTCAGCATTGAATTTCAAACACAGATTCAACCACAAATACCATGAAGGTTTTCTAGTGCCTTGGAAAGAAGGGCACCTATTGGTAGATCGGTAACAATAAAAATCAGACATTGAATATCCCTTTGAGCATGGTGAAGTTATTAAATGACACGTTGGATGGTGTATCAATACACCCAGTCACTACAAAGATACAGGGGTCCATTCTAACTCAGTTGCCGGAGAGGAAGGAAACCGCTCAGGGATTTCACCATGAGTCCAATGGTGACTTTAAAACACGTACAACGTTTAATGGCTGTGAGAGGTGAAAACTGAGGATGGATCAACAACAGTGTGTTATTCCATAATACTAACCTAAAAGAAGGAAGCCTGTACAGAATAAAACATATTCCAAAACATGCATCCTGTTTACAACAGGGCACTGAAGTAATACTGCAAAAAAGTGCCAAAGCAATTCACTTTTTGTCCTGAATATAAAGTGTTATGTTGTATTGGATTTGCCCCTAACATATTACTGATTACCACACTCCAAATTTTCAAGCATAGTGGTGGACTGGGGAATTTTTCAGGGGGGAAAATCATTTAAATGGAGCTAAGCACAGGCAAAATCCTAGAGGAAAACCTGGTTTAGTCTGCTTTACACCAGATACTGGGAGATGAATTCACATTTCAGCAGTACAATAACTTAAAACACAAGGTTAAAATCTACACTGGAGTTGCTT
>NC_068456.1:14612395-14712395 GCF_023373465.1 Oncorhynchus keta
ACACACACACACTTAAATGCTATACTGTCTCACTTCCCATCTGCAGAGTTAGTATCATCACCTGGATCTATCACTGGATCTATCACACACTAGGTCAGACAAATATCCCCAAAAACATGTTTTTCACAAAAGTCACATTTGAAAGTGACCTCACACCAGATTATTGACTCACACCTTAAAGACATGCTCTAGAACTTTACTGATTATTTTTAAACCTCCCGCTTTGAGCTGTGTGTCAATGTGTAGTTTATACATGCATAATCTAGGAGAATTACTGTTTTACCTCAATTAGCAATGAAATGCCTAGTTTGAAAGTGACTGTTTTTCTGGAAAGCTGTGCTACGCCATTTTCCCTACATTTTTCTCCATGTGGTCAACCAATAAGCCATAGCTCCTCGCCATTTGAGTTAGTTTGACAGTTAGCTAAGATGCACACACGGCACAGCAAGAGAGAGAGAGCAATGACGTGGTGCACATACCTGCACATATGTAACGTAGAAGGCAATTTTTGGGGACCACTTTTGTCTCGTGAGCGCTACTTTCAGAACTACTGGCTAAAAAGTATACAGGGGCACCAGAGAATATCTTTAACACTAATGACAAGTTACTCCTAAAAAGGTACAAAACTGCACAACTTGTTCTTATTGATTTGACTGAATAGACTAGTGTTCCAGTGGACATTGAACTGTATGACTTGTTTATTTGTGATCAATAATTTTTGTTGATTTAGAAAAAAACAAGTCATATCTTGTTTTTTTGAGCACACGTTCCTATTCCTTGACATTTCAGGAGAAGTACAGACACACTGGAACCTCTCACTCTTCTTTTCCCCCTCTATCGCTCTTTCTCAAATACAATACAATGCAAATCCATCCATCTGTCCCTCTATCAAATCAACCGCAGTTTCTCCCAGCAAGCGGCTCCGCTCTCCTCTTTCCATTCTCCCTCCTGCTTTTAATCTCTGTGCTCGAGGTGACTGATTGGGGAGGGTGTGAGCTGCTTATTGGATGCAAGGGAAACAAATTGCAGTTTTAAGTGTGCTGCCATGCTACCAGACGAGAGTCAAGATGAAGCATCTCGCCAGCACTCTCCCCAGTGTGGGCAAAACACAAAACACAGCCTTCATTTGGACTGCTGCCAGCTCAATCGCTCTTATAAACACTGAATGAGCACACAAACACATACACGAGCATACAAACCAATGTGGGTACACATGCACATAGAGACATGAACACATAAACACACACATAAAATGCATACTCAAATCCGTACAGCGCATATATGTTTTCTTCTGTCTTTTGTGAACCTACAGCGATGACCCTCAAGTTTTGTATGCAAGGCACTTGAGCGTATCTGGTCTCTGACCTGGTAGACAGCACACAGCAACAGCGCTTGAAACCTGTCACTATAGCCATTCGACAGCGCTCACCTATAGAAAAACGGCTGTAAAGATACTATCTTACAATGAAACATATCACAGTGCTAGGACTTGCTGTCAATTCCATTTAATTAAATCAATGCAGAAGTGAATTTAAAGTCCAAAGTCGTCTTAGGAAACAAACAGTACTTCTACTACTGAGTAGAATTTTTGTTATTTGCCTAACATGACTGAATTGAAATGGAATTGACACCAACCTTGCTCAATACCGATGTTGTCTAGCTAGGATTCTATTGCAATATTATTTGCTACACTGAAGTAATTAACTGATCTGCATGTACAGTGCCATTAGAAAGTATTGACACCCCTTTACATTTTTCCACATTTTGTTGTGTTACAACCTGAATGTAAAAAAAATAAAATAAAAAAATAAATGTCACTGGTCTAGACACAATAACCCATAATGTCAAAGTGGAATTTTGTTTTTCAAAAATTGTACAAATGTATTAAAAATGAAAAGCTGAAATGTCTTCAGTCAATAAATATTCAACCCCTTTTTTATGGCCTAAATAAGTTCAGGAGTAAAGATGTGCTTAACACGTCACATAATAAGTTGCATAGCGTTTAACATTCTTTTTTTATGACTACCTCATGTATGTCTGTACCCCACCCATACAATTATCTGTCAGGTCCCTCAGTCAAGCAGTGAATTTCAAATAATTCAACAACAAAAGATCAGGGAGGTATTCCAATGCCTCGCAAAGGGCACCTATTGGTAGATGGGTAAAAAAAGCAGACATTCAATATCCCTTTGAGCATGGTGCAGTTATTAATTACACTATGGATGGTTTAAGCTAGAGATATCTACCGCATCCCCTTATGTCGGCCTTACGCTTCTGGTGGAAGGAGGCCTAGCTACAGCAGTGTTTGTCAGACCATGAGACATCCCAAAAATGTATATTCTCATGAAAATGTCTGTAGCGTCTGAACGAGCCCGATGGGACTCGTCTGAAGTCAATACTGCCGATGTGCCAACTTCTGTCTGTAGAGTCCGAACCGTTTGGGCTACAAACTAATATGAAGGACGGCCCCCACAAGTGTCACAGGACTCGTCTGTAGGTACCATGCCTTTGTTAGTAGCTACTATGTTAGTAGCTACCATGAAGGAAGTATGGAGGTAGTTTTGTGCCGACCAAAAAGAGGGGTTAAATGTGTCCAAAAAAACTAAAATATTTAATGCACTATCTCAGAGATACACGACACACTTCAAAATCTTATTCCTTAGGATACATTTTTGGCATTTATGACTGTTATTCAATGCATTTCTATGGGTAGTAAATGCCAAATTCTATATTTTATCAAACTATTTATTCATATATTTTTTGATACCTACAGGGTTCATACAATTCTAAATGAAATAGCTAAATGATCCTTGGTATGACCATCTTAAAACAATTCCATATGTTAGCTTTCCATGGGAAACAATGTCATGCTTATGCTTGTAATCGTTAAGGACTGGGGAGGTTTTTTGGGAATAAAATATAAACGGAATGGTATATGCAAAATCCTAGAGGACACTGGGATATGAATTCACCCTTCAGCAAGACAATAACCTAAAACCTTATCAAAAAGACGGAGAATGTTCCTGAGTGGCCAAGTTACAGTGTTGACTTAAATCTACTTTAAAATGACAAGACCTGAAAATGGTTGTCTAATGTCAAGCATTATACTGTACAACGGGTGGGACTAATACTGAATGTTGATTGCTTAAAACTGCATTCCAGCTGGTGACCATTCCACAAGTTACCACCGGCTAAATCTGACGTTAAAATGCCTATTTACTCCGTTACATCTGACTGCGCAATCCCCTGTCTCATCAGCCCAGCCAAGCAATTTATAAACTTGATCTCCACTATAAAAAGCATCTACACATTCTCTCACATTTCTTTTAGACTAATATTTCGCTTTAAACAGCTGAGATTTGTATAAACCTTGCTGTTTGTCTCTCCGATATTTGCAACATTGTTTCAATATTCAAATTCAATCTCCAGCTGTCCCATAGTAATGAACGTGTCAGGAGTCTGGATGAGACTGACAGGCTGGTTTCTCAACCACTTGAAATCATGAATCCTCTCATCATTTTTATGGATATATACAAAGAAATGTCAATTGAAAATGGTCAAATGAAACGAAGTTCAGCTAGTTTGCAGTCTTTCCAGCTTCAGTTTGAAGTGATTGCGTTAGCTGTGTTGTTGGCTAGCTGCTCTGAACAACAGTGTCTTGAAGAGTGAGCACATTTTCTATGCCAGGCGAAATTGCACCTCATTAGGTCATTGTTATGGATGTATCCAAAGACATGTCACTAGAAAACAGCTTAAACAAATGCAAATACAGCTACTTTGCTGTTATTCTGGGTCCCCAGTTTGACATCACTAAGTTAGCCATAGTTGGCTAGCTAGCAAGCAAGGAATAAGAACATTGCAAGCTGGTATGGCATTGAAACATTTAGAACGAATGACTGGGTCGCATCCATAGATACAGAACAAAAAAACTGAACGACTGGGTCGCATCTCTGGCAACCGAACCGATAGAGCGACTGACCAGCCGTAGATTTGCGTCGGGACTATATCTTGTGGAAAGATGAAATAGTATGAATAAATTCATTAAATTATGATTTTTAAAGGGCCTCCTGGGTGGCGTAGTGGTTAAGGGCTCTGTATTGCAGCGCCAACTGTGCCACCAAAGACTGTGGGTTCTCGCCCAGGCTCTGTCATAACCGGCCGCGACAGGGAGGTCCGTGGGGTGACGCACAATTGGTTGTAGCGATGAGACAAGATAGTAGCTACTAACAATTGGACACCACGAAATTGGGGAGAAAAAGGGGTCAAATTCACACAAAAAAAATTATGATTTTAATAAATATGTCAATCATCATTTGAATATGTAAAAGCCTTCGAAGCCGGAGTTTGGAGGATATATTGTCACAGTTTTCCCGGCCTCGACTTCGTCTCGGGGCTAACATAAATGATCAACAACCAATTTGACAGAGCTTTAAGAATCTTGGAAAGAATAATGAGCAAATGTTGCACAATCCAGGTGTGGAAAGCTCTTAAAGACTTAGTCAGAAAGACTCACAGCTGTAATCGCTGCCAAAGGTCCTTCTACAAAGTTCACTCAGGGGTGTGAATACTTACGTCAATTAGATATTTTTGCATTTCATTTCAATAAATTTGCAAAAATGTATTAAAATATGTTAACTTTATTATTATGGGGTATTATGTGTAGATGGGTGAGATTTAAAAAAGTATATATTTAATCCATTTTGAATTCAGGCTGTAACACAACAAATGTGGCGTAAGTCAAGGGGTATGAATACTTTCTGAAGGCACTGTACATGCCACATTATTTGTCGGGTGAGATGCGTAGAGCTGGACCACACGGCTGCCATAAAGTCTTGTTAGAATCCATTACCAAACAAACAAAACACACAACACTCGTCTGCACTCTGATTCTTTTGAGACACCCGACCTCCTCCTCTCTCTTCATTATCGTTTCTCTCCCTCCCTCTATTTTGCATTGTGAAGAACGTATGTGGCAGTTTTGTTGTGTCTGTGTGTGTGTGCCTGTGCGTTTGGCAAGTGACTTTCTTAATGACAATCTGTCTGCGCTCTCACATTTCTTCCTTCAGCTCCACCACTTGATGAAGTTCGATGCCTTTCCTTTTGTTGCCCTTAAATCGGGGCTTAACGTCTTTACTGGGAGATCAATATACTTTATTAATTATCTGGTCTGGGTCTATTTTTCCAGCCTCAGCTAGCTCATTAGCATGCTGCCTTTATTAGCCGGAGCAGCCGGTGTCTTTGACCCATCCTTTGTGTGTGTGTGTCTGTGTGTGTGCGTGTGTCTGAACTGGAGAATGTGGGTGCAGTGTGATTGCATTGTGTGTGTGTGTGTGTGTGGGTGTGTGTGTGGGGGGGGGTTCCTTAGGTATCGTGACTATGACTCCCACTGTAATTAATAAGCTGCTCCTCAGCTCTGATTAAACTCAGATACTTCATGATCACTCCACCAGTTTTCAGGCCTCCCCAGCCTAGTCATACTCACCAGGAACAACAACACAGGAACAGATCTAGGAAACACAGGAAAACCAGGAAGTAGGGGATACTTTCAAGACCCTCACAAACCTCTGGGAGGTGTAAGCCCACTTAAACATACAGTATTAGCCCACACTGGTGCGTGTATAAGATAGAAATATGCATCTGCATATTCATGAACAAAATGACAGTGATATCTAAAGCCCCTTTATTACAGTGCTTGTGATTGCCCTTTATGAAATCAAGTCAATAAGATCTATTAGAAGCCTTTAATAAAGAGGTTTCTCAACTCAACGCTGAAGAGCTTCTTCTCAGTGTAATCTGTAATAATTGTAGCTGTAATAATCCTGCAAACAGAGGAAAAGGTCAGGGCTGTGAGGGGAAGATGGCGGGAGGTAAGAAGGAAAGAGAGAGAGAGAGAGAGAGAGAGAGAGAGGAAAATAGAAAGTTCCCCGCACATCTCCCACTCACCACATGTCTCTGCTGTTGCATCACTTTTGCCTCCACTTCTATGTACTGTAGCTTCACTGAAAATAACACACTGAGTAACTATAGTCACTCACTCTACATCTGCTGTATTAGAAGGCTTTGCTCGTCAATGACTTAAGTGTTTCACTATTTTGTAAGGCACGTGTCACAAGCAGCAGCTATTTCTAGCCTGGGTGCCAGACTGTTTGTTACAACACTCAAATCATACAAAACTATAAGTCGAACTGTCAGAATTTAAAAACTTAGACCTACCTGTAAAAACAATATCATGGAAATTAAGTAAACTGAAGCAAATTAAAATACCTTTATTCAGAGATATGTATTAAAGTCACACTCTAGCACAAGAAACTACTCGTTCCAGATTCTTGAAGTGAAACTTTGAAGCAAACTTCTATCCAAAGTTTAAAAAGTCACAAGAGGCAAATATCACACAGCGCTGATTCACGATGTGACCAAACACGGCATCCAAGTTGAAACTAATGAAGTCTTTCATTTGGTTATAGTATATTAATGTCAGAGACACTCTGCGATTAATCACGTTATAACACCCCTGTGAGTGTGTGTGACTGTGTGTGTGTGTGTGTGCTCTTGCGTGTGTGATGGCTGAGCCTCTGCTGGTAATAAGATCATTTTAAAGCGCTGCCATTATCGCCGTGGGTTACCCCGGCCCCCGTCAGAATCCCCCCAAACCATTTTCATTCCAAACTCATTAATATGCAAACTTATTCAAATGAGATTGTAATTAAGGATCTACTGAGTGGGAACCCTTTTCATGATAATTTATGATAAACTCACAGCACCTTTGATTGAGATAGATTTTTGGTGCAGGGAAACCGTCATGAATACAAAAGGCGCACCTGAAAGACCTGAAAAAAAAACACAAATTTATACACCTAACTTATTTCATGGATGATTGTGCCACAGTCATCTGAGAAGAAAAATAAACTAATAAAAATAGATGCTTCTGCATAATAAATTCTCATCTGAAAAAGTGTGCCTATCTAGCCTAGGCTTGATGTCCAGTAACTGTTTAAACAGGCACACATATTAACCTGCCATATAGCATGCTTATATATATGTACAAACTTTAAAACAAGCATTTACTGTAAGGAAGAGATCTCTAAACATAAAATAACCCAACTGCTGTTAACCCACAATTTTTATCTTAGTACAAGGCAAAAGTGTATGTGCATGTGAGAGTTCTCAATTGCAGTGTGCAGTGTGCAGTTCATGTACATTTTCACTCTCTGTATCTGTACACTTCATTGCTGTTCATGTGTGTTGGCCAAATAATGCATATGGGCGTGGACAGTACTGCAGGTACTGAGAGTATGTGTGTGTGCATGTGTGTTCTGGTGTCTGCGTGTGTGTGTCCGTGTGTGTGTGTGTGGAGGATTGATTTAGATGCTGATGATAATTGCCTTTGTAATGAACAATGCCAGAGTGGGCACCTCGGTGATAGGAATATGAATCCATTGTTGTTTAGGAACAACATGAAAGAGAAATGGAATGTTGAGAAAATGATAGGCCTGTAATTGCCATACCTGGGAGTATTGTGGAGATATTCTCTGAGCTAGTTAGAAGTCCCAGGTGAGACCAGAGAAGATAACAGTGGGGTTGGCTCCCCTGCATCCCCCTGTCTCCCCTCACACCACATTAAACAAGCACAAGTACAGGCAAACACACACAAATTAAATGTAAACTTTCAAATCAGCATCTGAAGTGCTTTTGTATTTCAAAAGTCTCCATTGTTTATCAAGGTCAGAGTGATTTGGAGAATGATTTGGGGCGAACCAAAAAGCACCACGGTTATTGTGTTTGTCGCTTGTTCGTGTTCGACTTCAAACTCGACTGTTAACTTTCACAGCCTTGTCAATCAACTCTAATCCAGTAAACTACTACTCAGCAGCTGTATCCTCCACCCCTCCTCTCTGTTAAATCACTGTCTCCTCTTTCTCCCCGTATGTCCTCTACCTCTCTTTTCAACTTTAACTCTCGTTCTCTGAGCACTCTTCCTCCACCTATTTCATACTTACTGTACGCTCTACCCATCTTATTTGCTGGCCCTCTCCACCCCTCTCTCTCGTCCTCTCCCTTTAGGAAGTGGCCTGTTGGAACAAACAGAGCCTCATGGAGAGCAGTAATCTACCAGGTGTTAGGAATGTTCCTCTGCTCAAATCTGACAACCAGGCCATCAATTCTTCTCTGCCTTTCACCCTCTTCCTCCTCTCGCTATCTCCCCCCCCCCTCTCCCTCTCACATCTCTTCTCTGCTGTAGTCTGCACATGATCTCTGCAAGGTGAGACTACGGGTGGTTCCATATTTGCCAGAATAACTTCAAAAAGTACATTTCCCAGCCTCTGTGCTGTACAAGCCGTAACACCTTGCAGGCCATAAGGAATGCAGTCTGTCCTTTACAGATACAGGGCAAACCGTTCACTTTCCTCATTTTATGCTACAAAAGGTCAGGGCCAGACCTCTGAGGGTGTCCTGGCTTGTCTGTGTGTAGAGTTCTCTGATCAGACCGTCCAGTCTTTTTCATTTACCATTTTTAGGGGGTAGATCAGTGTTAATATCACAGATAGGTTGTAGGCTTCCATCAGTGTAATTGTGTGCATCATTTCCAATCCCCCATATATATAGTTTTTTGTAAGTATAAAAAAATATATTTTTGAAATATATTTTCCTTTATTATTTTCCCCTAACCCTACCCTGCTAATTTGAGTAAACTAACAGACAACAACACTTATGCTTCTACTTACAGCTTATACATACAGTACTATATACATTTCAAGGACAGTGTATTTTAGAAAAGTTATCTTTATAAGAGCACTGGGATTACTGGGAATACTTTGTCTCGTCTCCCATGGTGTTCTGGTCTCTAATTAGTTGTCCTATGGGGCCAGGTAGTGGCAAATCAAATTGGATTTGAAACATGCGGCGAATACAGATGTAGACTTTACCATGAAATGCTTACTTTACGAGTGTGTCTGTTCAACCAGCCCCCCCCACACACACACACACTGACCCTGGAATCAACAATGACAACAAGATGACATACATGTTTGTGTGTTTTCATTTAATTTCTCATTTCAAGACTTCTGCTTTCTCCTTGAACCACAAGAACACACAATGGTGAACATCAAGAAATTTGAATTGAAAAGAAATGTTAAAGATTGAGAACAATTGATGGGATATAGTGACCACTGCAAAATACCAACGACATTTGGGGTGTGTTCGTAAATTCACTCTGGCACACTCAGACGAGAGTGCTCTGAAATGGGAGTAGATAGCCAGAGTGAATTTACAAATGTCCATTGGCATTTTAGGACTTCAACCAAGCCCCCCCCTCCCCTCTATTATTTTCCATAGGGCTCTAGCCCGAATTGGCCAAGCTCTCTCTGTGTGTTGTGGATGTGTTGCTTGTACGTGTGGAGAGTCAGAGATACTCGAGGAAAGAGACAAACTTGATTTTCTCTTTGTCAAACTTCTCAAAAACATGTATTTCTTATGCTCTGTGCAACTTCTCAATCATTAATTTCCTCTTTGCTCATGCTGTTTGATTGAAAATATAATATGTTATTATATTGATCAGTTTTTGACAAAGGAAACTGACATTGAATGGTAGTTACTAAATACATAGAGGTACTTTATTTGATTTTATACACCATGGTCTGACAGTTAGCAGCACTCCTTTTGTCCTCTCATTATTATGAAAACATCAATGCAATCATTAACAGTACAGTAATGTAAGGTTGCACAATCATGCCTGTCAAATGATATAGCATCACCTGAACATACATTCTCATAGGCCTAACTAACTAATTTCAGTCTCATAGTTCTCCTGGAGATAACCAATGAGCTCTTTAGCTCAGAGTGGCTCTTTAGAACAAATTAAATTACAATCCAACAAATTATAGTTCAATAACTCCAACAGCGGCGCCAAGATCCACATGCAGGGCCACATCAACAGGGTAGACGTATAGGACTAAATTATGTTTGGTTTGTGGTTTTACATTTCAATTTAGCCCCAGGCCTAAGAGCCATTATGGCCTAATCTGAATCCTGGTCAGTGCCTGCTCCCTGGAACAGAAAGCAGACTTTATCATCCTCACATCACACACACACACAGACCTGCACTCACACAGTGCCACTGTCTATTATAGAGACACTGCTTCACATTACTGGCCATTAGATATATAATGTATGTTCATTTGAAATGGCAATCTCATATTTTTTAAAAATTGAGAGAGCCACAAAGCAGAAAAGTTACATGTGATGCATGATGGAATTCAAAAGAAAAAGACAAACACACAGTCTCAGAAACACATTCCTGTTGATTAAATATCGGGAGACTTCAAGAGAGTTGAAGAGTTATAGGTAGATGACTACAATTCAGACCTCACTGTCACACGGTGGCAGCGATGCTCACTCTACAGTGCAAACTCGTATCACGACAGACGAACAAAAGGAACAGAAAACTCTCCAGCCAGACTGATGGCCGCGGTTCCATATTGAGTATCTCTTCCTGATGGACACAGCACATTAACTGGCTCATTATCTATTTCCCACCATATGGACTTGGGCTGGGGTGGGTCACCACAGCGCCACCCTGCTCTGCTCCGCCTAATTATAACAATTATGCCATCTCCATCACGAGGGCCAGTTACACAAAATGGTGTCACGGCCTTCCCGAGATTGGTGTCACTGTGCCCAGACTATGAGAGCTGGGGAGAGGTGCCCGGTGGCACTCGGAAGGCCTCTTGGAGCTCACAGAGCAATTACCCTGGGTGAAGGGAGAGGAGACGAAGAGAGGGCAGAGGAGGGAGACAGCTACACCAGGCTAGCCAGAGATTAGGGGATCCTCTGCGTTAATGTAGCTGACTTTTAGAGATGAATCGCCTTCTCTACATCTCGACAAAGTCAGAACCAAAGTGATGTTACTGTGAACTCCACTGTTCCGCATGAATAAGGCGACCTAGATAGAATAACATTAGGGAAACGGCAGGCCATCAGAGATGAGAGTGCAGATGAGTAGGCTGTGGATGTTTCCTGTAGTTCCATATTAGCAAATGTAGTAAAAAACGTAACTTGCTTTGCAATAACACAACAGAGACTTACTTGGAATTGAAGATGGGCGAATGCAAAAAATATGTGAGAGATTATGCAACACCAAGGGCTTCATGCCAATTATATAGAACCTAATCATTAGCTGGTCATTCATATACAGAAGGCCTACACGCAATTAGGCCAAATTCATTATGTTCTAGTTGGATATAAACCCAATGTTATCCATTGATCTTTCATATGCAGCAACACATGCATTGGTTAGACTTTTTTTCTCTAAATTAACATTCTTCCGATTTTTTCCTTCCCCTCTCTTTGTGCTCAGCCCTTAATGTACTTTAGCAGAGTCCTTGAGTCTTAAATTAGGCCCTACGGGTGCCCACCGATCAATAGCTTCGCTGCAGGTGCGTGCCAATGGGAGAAAAAAAAAACGGCAGTTTTGCTCTGCTCTAAATAAAACAACCTGGGCTGAGAGCAGAGAGCGCCTTCGCCATCAGTTTGAGCGCTCCGTTTGTTAAACCACTGTGGGTACATTATGGAAGGATAATATTGACCAATACATGCTGTAAAGCAACACTAGGATCAAGCTGTGATACATCTCAGAGACCACCAGACTGCTGTCCAAAAAACAACTGCCTATTGATCTGTGTGTGAACTAAACCAGCAAGAACTGAGAGGTTGTTATTCTGGTAAATAATTGTTGTTAGTGTCTCTCTGTTGTGGTTTCTTCAATCACTTTATAAATAGACTGAAATGGAAGTTTCACTGTATCAAGAACAGCTATAATGATAATGTGCTGCGTTGGCTGTTACACAAACCATGCTGGAGCAACATCAAGGTCTCTAAGATAAAGCCTAGGGCATTATGGGATCCGACAGGTTTGGAGCAAGGTTAGAGCCAATGTCATGACATAAAGGTTTAAGCTGATAAAAACTGATTGAGCTGATTTCCTTCCACTGGGTCATCTTGACTAGGACAGAGACAACTGGCAGCTCTACGTTTTACAAATCTTTGTGCATCTTTTACGTGTCAAAAGTTTAGCTTGTGTTCAGTCTCTATTGCCTAGGCCCATGAATAGACAATGCCATCGATCACGTGACACCATTCATTCCTATGTGAAGACTCAATAACCCATTGAAGCCAAATTAAGTTGGTTAAGATGGCGTCTCATGGATACTTAATATGTGCAGTTTGACCTACTCCAGGAAGCAACGTTGCAGGCTAGCTCAGTGCTGCCCCCTCAATGAGTAACTAAAGTTGATGGCCTACCGGGGTACTGTAGGCTGCAATTAGCAAATAAAATATCCTTATAACGTCTTCGATGTGCGATTCTTCAAATAATCGGTTCAAGGACATACATCTGGTGTATTAGAAGTAATTATTGGTAACATGAGTGTCTCCTAAACATTTTAATTTTTTTTACACAAAGATGGAACACAAAAATTGCCATTTTCCCATTCACTAAAATGGGGGGTCTTGTTTTCTGCAAACAATGCCTGCAGTACTGTTGATTGGCCTTGAACACCATGGCTTCAATGAGAGGGGGCAGTTGTTCTCCCCTGGCCTCATCCCATGAGCTGAAGAGATCTTGGCAATAGTTTTAGTGCCTACTTCTACAATCATCCAGATAGCTTTGGTTTAGACAAACTGAGGCAGTACCAACGCTCTAAAAAGTTGGGTAAACAATACTTTCCTGTGGATATTCTGTCTCAAATTTTGCCCGCGTGCAGAGTAAGTAGAAATGTAATTGTATTCAACATTTTGGCTTGTAAGGAAACTTTCTGGTATCATAGTCTGATTTATCAGCCTACCTGTATATTTGCTTCATGTAACCTATTATTCAGGCTAAGTATATTAATAGTATTGTGGAGAATAGTGTTAATTCCACTGACTCTACACATTTCACATTTGATTGTTCCATTAGCACTAGCCATGGCATAGGCCGGTGAATGCAATGCGGCAATGTTTTGTTTTTTTGGTCAAAAGTTGAAAACATATCAGTAAATGAAATACACAGAGCTTGTTCAACTCGCCTAACATTAGCATTAACTTGAATCTTGTCTTTGTTATTTTAGTTTCTCTCTCCAGGACAGAGTGGTGGGGAGTAGCAAGCTGCAGGTAGTGTGCCCAAGAAAGATTGTACAGGCGCTGGGAATGTTCAAAAGCACTTGAACACAATCATGTCGGACTTCCGAGTTGACCATTTCCCATGAGCATGTGAAGCCACTTTTACAGCCTGTGCTAATATAATGCGGCATTGTGCAGTGAAACATCAGAAGCCATTCAAATTCAAGCGGAGTGGGCAGGGACCGTTGAGCGAAAGGAGCATTGGGGAAAGCTGAACTTCATGCAAACCCTTTGCGATATTGTGAGGAAACTGGCCAATCAACCAGAGCTTGTGCAAGGTGGCCTGCATGGGGAACCTAGCCCAATATTGGACTAAAGGAGCCTAACGTTACTCCTTAGTCCAAGGACCTTATGTGTTCTGTGTAAAGGGCGCATTGGCTCTAGAAGCCAAAATAGTCAAATAATCCATCTTAATGTGAATTGATTCTCAATTGCTGTACAGATCTAGAAACATAAATCCCTCTACGTTCATATCACATCAAAATATATATTTTTTTCAGTGACAACACATTTGTGGTGTCCGTCTTCCATTTATACACGTCACACGTGTTCGGTGACGAAAATAGCTAATTAGCACAGGTAGTCCACTCTGTCTTCCGTCTGTTTTCGGTAAACAAACGCTGCAACATGGAAATATGGCTGTGTGGGAACCCTAACCCCATAAAGGTGTGTATCAATTTAACCTTTAATTCTTTGAAAATTGGTTCTCACTGATATGAAACACAAGGTTCTTATGCTTCCAAAACCATACCGCAAGCCATGCGTGTTACTGTTCAGACAGAGCTTCGCGGCTCAATCTTTCCCAAACATCAGGCTACTGTTCCAGCCCTCCCTTCTACAAAACTCTCCCCTACAAAAGACGCCTTTGTCCAATGACTTATGTGTAATGTAATGGAACGGAGTCATGATCAAGGGCTGGGTCACACTATTTTTGTACAAAGTTTCTGCAAGATTTTTACCTTTTGAGCCCTCCAAGAAAAGGAAAAATATAGACTTGGATTCCTGGTGCCACGACTCCCTCCTTCCACTCCATCAGTGCCATCAATCAGAAAGACACAGTCCAATTCTGATAGTTGTTTTAACTAATTGGTATTTTGACCAATCAGATTAACCCTGAAAAAGATCTTGGGGGGGGGGGGGAGGGACATAAAAATAGCGGAGGTGGATAAAGATCGCGGCCCCTTAACCTTTGATCGTGATGACTCTCAGGTCCATTACACATAAATCATTGGACGAAGGCGTCATTCTTAGGGGGGAGTTTTAAGATCCCCAATGATCGGTCTGAACGTTACTATGCATCACTTGCAGTAAGGTTTTGGAAACATTAGGACCTAATCTTTCATATCAGTGAGAAATCATTTTCAAAAAAACAATATTTTTAGTTAATACTCACCTTTTATAAGGTTATGGTTAGTGTTCCCAGATGGCCATATCACAGCGCGTGTTTATGGAAGACCGAAGCACCACCTGTGCTAATGAGCTATTTAGCATGATCCGAACACTTGTGCGTAATGGAAGGACGCCAGAAACTTGTCACTGAAAAATACTGTTGGCTGCAACTGTGATAAAGACGGTTAAAACAGTGTATATTTTGATTGGTAGAATTATTGTTATGACATGAAAGTCAAGGGCTTTATGTTTTTATAATCATATCGCAATTGACATTCGATTCGAGTTTAGATGGCCTATTTGGCTGTTTTGGCAGCCAGTCAATCCACCTCTGAAAATAACATAAGATCCTTGGACCTTAAGGAGTGACGGTAGGCTCCTTAGCGTCACTCTTGGGCTAGCTGCCCCCATGCGCTTACCACAAATGCCTCCTTTTACTAAATTCCCAATATATTGTACATTGCTTTCCATTACTCTTTTTTTGTCTGGTCATTAAGAGGATATACATGATCCCAATTTCAGCTTCAAGATGCTGGGAATTTGAAATACAGAAAAAGTAGTTTGTGCTGATTTATTAGCACATTGAACCATATCGCAACCTGTAGTTTAAAAACTCAGTGGATAGTGCTAAAACATTGACGTCATATCTGCGTTCTGCCATCTTTATGCACGTTCGTAATTTGGCCGCCTGCCTACGTGTCTTTCTTACAAATATATCAATTAAATTGATACGACTCCAAGGCCTAATCTAAATGACATAGCGTTTCTGTTCTATACAGTTTTACCAGAACGTTCTGTAACGTTGTACTCCACTTAACGCATCCCAGGTCAGACGTTTTAAAGGTGACTGACAGCAGTGTGAACCTGTACGGCACATGTTGTGTCATCGTCCCGCCTCTAGATAGCATTCATTGGCGGTTGAATATCCAGATCTATCGCTTCCTAGATCTTTGAGACATTTCACGGAAAATTATCCAAACTCTGATGGTAATGTATCGCCAGATGTTTCATTTTTATAGCCACCGAGCCAAATGAATCGAATATATTGTTTTGCTAGCTTGCTAATTTAGTTATATGTAGGGAGAGCAAACTAGTTTATTCGATATAGTCTGTTAGCTTGCTGTAGCTATCTAGGTAACGTTAGCTAGCTAATATGCTGGCTAGTTTCCAGATTTAACTGACTTTCAGTTTTGTTTCTGGATTTATTACGGGACTATATAGCTTCTCTCTACTTTGCAAGCTAGCTGGGTGGCTGTAGTTGCATCTGTTGACCACATGTCAATAGTCGGTCTGTACCATAAGTTACTTGCCAGCCAACTAACTTGACTCTCTTTTACTCCCAAATAGGTTCCCATTGCTGGCTAGCCCCATGGCCCCTCCTAGGAAACGAGCATTGCCTGCACCCCTACCAGACGGGTTTACACTGATCGACACTGAGAAGAAGCAATGGAAACTGGGCAGAATTATTGGCCAAGGAGGTTTTGGATTGATCTACCTAGGTAAGTAACCAGACGAGTATGTCAATCTGTCAAGGTATCACAGATTCTCAAATAAACACACGCATCCCAATTTATTTGACCAGGAATCACAGATTTGGGTGTAAAGCATTACCAACAGAGCATAAAAACTGGAGTACATCTGATTGATGCCAAATTACTGTCATGTTTATCACGGTTTATTTATATGTCCCTGTTTTTTTTCTGTTTTTTTCCTCTCTTCTCTTTTTCTCTCACACACTCACACCCTCCTTTTTCCCCATCTCCTACCTTTCTCTCTCCCCCCTTTTTTCCTTCAGCTTCGCAGGACATGGAAATGCCTGTTGGGGAGGATTCTCATTTTGTGATTAAAGTGGTGAGTACAGGGATGGCTGTGTTGTGAGTGGTGAGTACAGGGATGGCTGTGTTGTGAGTGGTGAGTACAGGGATGGCTGTGTTGTGAGTCAGGGCATTTCTATCACTGTATACGCTTTGCCATTTGTTCAGAGAGAACTCCAGATGTGATCGACAGTTTGACTTAACCACAATAATTTGCTGTGAAACTCTCTCACTTTCTTTCTCTCTCGCTTGCTCTCTGCTTACTGGGTTTTTCGTGGATATGGGAAGGTATAATAAGGAACTGCCGTGTTAATATGCGTATAAATAAACCTATAATTGTACGGCAGTCACATGCAACGGTTCTCAGCATTTCTATTTCCACATTTACTCATATTTCACCCTCTTATTTCATTGTCTGCAGGAGTACCATGAGAATGGGCCTCTGTTTTCTGAGCTCAAGTTCTATCAGAGGGCAGCTAAACCTGAGAACAGTGAGTATCAACAAATTCAATCAGTCAACATCATGATGTAGCAGAAATATGACTAAGAGTTCATAACCTATGTCCAATATCGGCTACATACTGTGTAGTTACAACCAAACCTATTTTAGGCTACATCTTATTTGAGCGGCCAGGCCCAGTGCAGCGGGAGTGTACTTGGCTGATGAAGTGCCCAAGACTGCTGCCTGGTGTAATTAATAAGCCAAAGCAAACATGCACCTCAGTGGCAGTTAGCCCCTTCCCTGCTTGTTTGAGCTCTTAATTCATAGAGAGGGACCCAATCCCACATAATGATGCCTGCTCCTCTGCTGGGCCCCTGACCACCTGCCAGTCTGGTGGAGAGCCAGCCAGCACTCCAAGACAGGCTTCCTGTTCACTTTGTGCGTTTCTGTGTCTGTGATTTAGAAGCGCATGATTATTTCCTCTGTCTTTAAGTGGTCATATGTGTTTTTGTGAACAGTTCAGACAGTCCAACCTGAATCCACAGTCATTAAAACCACATCGCATCCTAATTTGTTGCACCACTTTTAAGACCAAAGGCTTAGGTCCTCTAGGATCGTATCTTGGGCACTTGGCCATATTTGCTCAGCACCAGCTACCTTTCAGAGGGAATGAAACAAAATGGCATGAAGGTAAATACTGAGAGCAACAAGTAATTCATAAAACAAAAATGCTAAAGAGAAAATATCTGTTTTTGCACTCTTACTGTGTCCATTATTTCTATAGAAAAACAATAGGTGCAATCGTTGCACTGGTGAAAATATGTTGTGGAAAGGGGCGGCAGGTGGTTAGAGCGTTGGGCCAGTTGCTGGAAGGTTGCTGGATCGAATCCCCGAGCTGACAAAGTAGAAACCGGTTGTTCTGTCCCTGAGCGGGGCAGGGTGCTGAAGGACCCCCCCCCCCCCACCTCTCACCTGATTGAGGGGTTGGGTTAAATGTGGAAGACCGGTTTCAGTTGAATACTTTCCAGTTGGACAACTGATTAGGTATCTATCTCCCTTTCCCTAAATATAGTATGTAAGATGCCATTTTTGGCCCTTGTAATTCTGTCCTGCTGTTGATTCAGTGCAGAGGTGGATGAGGAGCAAGATGCTGGATTTTCTGGGGATCCCTGCATACTGGGGATCAGGACTGGCAGAACACAACGGAACCAGGTACTACTGGAGCCACTACACTAACTGGTGTAGTGATGGTCATGGTGAAGGCATTAATAATCCCTTGCTTTGTGGTTGGGAAGTGTGTTAGAGATGATTTTACCTCTTATCCTTGACCTTTGCCCTGTAACATGTACAGTTTTTATCCAGGTGACTCGATTAAGAACACATTCTTATTTACAATCCAGGTACAGGTTCATGGTGATGGACCGCCTGGGCAGTGACCTGCAGAAGGTGTGTGAGCGAAATGGTGGCAAGCTGAAGAAGCACACAGTACTACAGCTAGGACGTGTCCTGGTGAGTTCAAATCAAATTGTATTCATCACATGCGTCGAATATTTCACCTTCTCTTTGTCTTCCTACAGCTGGATGTGCTTGAGTATATCCATGACAATGAGTATGTCCATGCAGACATAAAGGCTGCCAACCTGATGCTTGGTCACACAGACCCTGACAAGGTTAGCGTTAGCACTGTCTCAGAACAGTAGGCATGCGTATTCAAGGCATTTCTTGTACTGTGTATAAAACATACGTAGAAGACCGTTACTAGCTATATTAACATTGAGCAATGTATATGTTAAGCTTTTTACTTGTAGGTGAGCTGACTGTTATCTACACATACTGTCTGTTTATTCCCTGTACTGCAGGTGTACCTGGCTGACTACGGCCTGTCCTACAGGTACAGCCCAGACGGCGTACACAAAGAGTACAAAAAGAACCCAAAAAAGGGACACAACGGAACCATAGAGTACACCAGCATAGATGCCCACAATGGAGTCGGTAAAGTGGGATTTCATTGATATGAACACTCATAGTTTCATGTGGCAACAACGGTTGTGTAGTGCAAGGGCAAGGTTTCTGGGTACACATACAATAATTGGTGGACAATAGCTCACTTGTCTTGACTGTGTGGCCAATGATCTCGTATGGATGTATACTAACTGCGTTACTGTATCTTTCAGTTGGCAGTGTACTTGTTTATCAATGCATAAAGTGAACCCCCCCTTCGTTCCTTGCTATAAAACCGCCCTCAGTAGGGAACACATTAGCTGGCAAATTGCGTACATGGTCCTTTTTTATTGGACATTGATTCTCTCGGCCTCGTATTCCCCGACACAGACTCCATTAAAAAAACCCCCTAATTAGCTAAAGTCATAACCTGCAATGTGTATTCATCCCCCATTAATTAAGGCTTTGATGTTTGGTTAGAGTGGGACTGGCCACTGATAACCTCTGTTTGCTAAGAGCGGAGGATGGTGCCGAGTTCGATATGCTGAACGAGTGTGGTGAAGACTCCCTAATCGCCATGCAACTGTTTCAATCAATGCTGTCCATATGAAGGAAAACAGACAAGATGCTTAGTCAGCGTTATTGTTAAAGGCAAACCCGTCACTTTTAATCTTTTATAGAGTGAAGAGGGTGGTGGGGGTTAACATGCTGAGCTTGTGTTTTTATGTTCGGTTCTCTGAATCAAGAGGTGTATGTTGGGCCCATGTAATTCACAGTTGCATACAAGCTAAAATGTGGCAGGCGGAACATGCTTCAACATGTTCCCGAGTCGTTGATCTATGTCTGTGAATTTAATTTAAGAGGTTGGATAGGAATGACATTTAAATCACAGGATTGGTTTAAACACCGGTCTGTTCTTTTACAGACCTACATAGAAGTACACACACACTGTCATCTAGTGCAATTTGTTCTCATGTCACATATACTGTATGTCGTTGCATATGGTCCTCATTCCAACTTTTTGGTCTTCGCTTAACAGTAGACTCTCTTGTATAGGTGAATCATTCCTTTGCTTCTATAGCCCAGGGGTCATGAATCTTCTACAAACTAAAGTAGGTATAAGATGGAAATATACACTCACTGGCCAGTTTATTACATACACCCATCTAGTGTCGGGTTGCCCCCCCCCCATTTTGCCTCCAGAATAGCCTGAATTCTTCAATTGCAATTGCTGCAGATTGGATGGTGGTACAGCAAGTTCTATCCCTAAGATGTTCTATTGGGTTGAGGTCTGGGGACTGTGCAGGCCACTCAAGTAAACTGAACTCGCTGTCCTGTTCCAGGCAATGTTTTTCCATTCCTCAATTGTCCAGTGTTGGTGATTTGCGTGCCCACTGGAGCTGCTTAGCTGATTGGAGGGGAATCCAGTGTGGTCATTTGCTGCAATAGCCCATCCGTGACAAGAATCAACGAGTTGTGTGTTCCGAGATGCCATTCTGCGCACCGCTGTTGTACTGTGCCGTTATTTGTCTGTTTGGCCTGCCTGTTAACTTGCACGATTGCCGTTCTCCTTCAACCTCTCATCAACGAGCTGTTTTTGCACACTGGACTGTCAATGTAATGACGCCAACACACATGGCCGCTCTGCTTCTTTGCAGTATTTTGTTTTTGGGGTGTTATTTCTTACATTATTAGCCCAGATTGTTTTTGTGTTATTACATACAGTCGGAAATAACTTTTGGATATCAGAGCGGCGGTATCTCACCAGGAATATGACTTTCCCGAATTGAATCCTTTGTTTGTACCCCCTGGGCAATCAAACTTATCCCAGAGGCTGCTCAATGTCGGCGCCGGCAGAGAAGAGGTATTTGGAGTGGACAGTCAATCCACCGCTTCTGAGTATTTTACTTTCGAATGTTCAGTCTTTGGACAATAAAGTAGACGAGCTCAGGGTGAGGATCTCCTTCCAGAAAGACATCAGGGACTGTAAACATACTCTGTTTCACAGAATCATGGCACTCTCGGGATATTGCTGTCCCCGTCCATACAACCAACTCGGTTCTCAGTTCATGGCGCAGACAGGAATAAAGAATTCTCCGGAAAGAAGAAAGGTGTGGGTGTATGCTTCATGGTGTGATTGTGATAATATATAGAAACTTAAGTCCTTTTGTTCACCCGACCTACACTGGACTTTATGCAAACTGGTAACCACATATTCTGAGGCCGCATTTATTGTAGCTGGGGATTTTAACAAAGCAAATTTGAGGCAAACGCTACCGAAGTTCTATCAACACATTGACTGTAGTACTTGCTTAGGGAAACACTAGATCACTGCTATTCACCTTTTCAAAATACCTATAAGGCCCTCCCTTTGGTGACCTAGTTCATCAGGAAGTGTGTAGGGGATATTTTTCCTACCATGACTTAAACCTACCCAAAACAGAAACCATGGATAGATGGCAGCATTCGCTCAACTGAAAGCGCGAACCACCACATTTAACCATGGCAAGGTGACTAGGAATATGGTCAAATACAGTGTAGTTATTCCCTCTAAGGCAATCAAACAGGCAGCATTTGTCAGTACAAAGTGGACAGACAAAGTATGTGGCAGGATCTACAGACAATCACAGATTACTGAGTAAGACATTTAAGCATGTTAACCCTTGCAAGGCTGCCGGCCCAGACTGCATCCCTAGCCACATCCTCAGAGTATGCGCAGACCAGCTGGCTGGAGTGTTTACAGACATATTCAATCTCTCTCTATCCCAGTCTGCTGTCCCCACTTGCTTCAAGATGTCCACTACTGTTCCTGTACCCAAGAAAGCAAAGGTATCTGAACTAAATGACTATCGCCCCATAGCACTCACTTCTGTCATCATGAAGTGCTTTGAGAGATGAGTCAAGGATCATATCACCTTACCTGTCACCCTAGATCCACTTCAATTCGCTTACTACCCCAATAGGTCCACAGACGGAATTGCCTGCACACTGCCCTATCCCATCTGGACAAGAGGAATACCTATGCTGTTCATTGACTACAGCTCAGCATTTAACACCGTAGTACCCTCCAATCTCATCATAAAGCTTGAGGCCCTGGGTCTGAACCCCGCCTGTGCAACTGGGTCCTGGACTTCCTGATGCCCCCCCCAGGTGGTGAAAGTAGGAAACAACACCTCCACTTAGCTGATCCTCAACACTTGGGCCCCACAAGGATGCATGCTCAGCCCCCTCCTGTACTCCCTGTTCACCCATGACTGACTGTGGCCACGCACACCTCCAACTCAATCATAAAGTTTTCAGACAACACAACAGTCGTTGTCCTGATTCCCAACAATGATGAGACAGCCTACAGGGAGGAGGTGAGGGCCCTGGCGGAGTGGTGCCAGGAAAATAACATCTCCCTCAACGTCAAAACGAAGGAGCTGATGGTGGATTTCAGGAAACCGCAGAGGGAGCACGCCCATCCACAGTGACGGGACAGTAGTGGAGAAGGTGGAAAGCTTCAAGTTCCTCGGCCTACACATCACTGACACTGAAATGTTCCACCTACACAGACAGTGTGGGGGAGATGCAACATCCTGCCGGGCTGTATCACCGCCTGGTACACATCACAGATGCTGAAATGTTCCACCTACACAGACAGTGTGGGGGAGATGCAACATCCTGCCGGGCTGTATCACCGCCTGGTACACATCACAGATGCTGAAATGTTCCACCTACACAGACAGTGTGGGGGAGATGCAACATCCTGCCGGGCTGTATCACCGCCTGGTACACATCACAGATGCTGAAATGGTCCACCTACACAGACAGTGTGGGGGAGATGCAACATCCTGCCGGGCTGTATCACCGCCTGGTACACATCACAGATGCTGAAATGGTCCACCTACACAGACAGTGTGGGGGAGATGCAACATCCTGCCGGACTGTATCACCGCCTGGTACACATCACAGATGCTGAAATGGTCCACCTACACAGACAGTGTGGGGGAGATGCAACATCCTGCCGGGCTGTATCACCGCCTGGTACACATCACAGATGCTGAAATGGTCCACCTACACAGACAGTGTACGGCAACCGCACAGCCCGCAACCACAGAACTCTCCAGAGGGTGGTATGGTCTGCCCAACACATCACCGGGGGCACACTGCCTCACTCAAGGCCGTCAGACTGTTAAATAGCCAGCTACCACCCGGCTACATAACCCTGCACCTTAAAGGCTGCTTGCTGCCCTATATACATAGATATGAAATCACTGGCCACTTTAATAATGGAAAACTAGTCACTTTAATGTTTACATACTGCTTTATTCATATCATATGTGTATACTGTATTCTACTGTATTGAGTCAATGCCACTCCGACATTGATCGTCTTAATATTTATATTTTTCTTAATTCCATTCTTTTTAGATTTGTGTATTGTTGTTAATTGTTAGATGCTACTGCACTGTTGGCGCTAGGAACACAAGCATTTTGCTACACCCGCAATAACAAATGCTAAATATGTGAATGTGACCAATATATTTGATGGATGGATGTTTGTTTGTCGTACCAGTCTCTGTAAACCATAGACACTGTCTCGCGTGAAAAGCCCAGGAGGCCGGCCGTATCTGAGATACTTGATTCGGCACACCTGGCACCAAAGATCGTAACACGCTCAGTTGCTTGGGTCACTCGGTTTGCCCACTCTAACATTCAACCCAACAGTAACTGAATGCCTGTGCGTGCTTTATATAGCAAGCCACGGCCACGTGACTCACTGTCTGTAGGAGCGATCCAATTTTTTTTGTTGTAAACTGTCTGGTATGTGTTTATGCTTCAACTCATCAGTCCTTTGATGTAATAACTTCTGTTAGGCCTACAGTACTCTACTATTGGAATGAGTCAATCAGGTAACGTTTCCCTTTTTGTCTACAGTTGATAAACAAACCAGAATTATATTCCAGGTGGCTAAATATGATGGCTGGTCTTACTTGACCTCCACGTTGTAAGTTCCTTTGGGTCAAATGGAAATCGAGATGCATGCAGATTGACGAGCTACAAGACTACTTTTTGCTCAAGATCCCACACTCCCATCTTATCATCACCCTCGCTGGGTAGATGTTGCCATGACAAGGGTGGAGATGGAACAGAGTGAGGCATCACTGAACTCTGAGCTAATTATCACCTATTGGAGCAGGATGCTTTGGAACACGGAGATTCCGAAAGAGCGTGTTAAGAGTGAAAATCTGAATATCAATAGGACAGAACTGTGTTCCTACGCATGCGTGTGCATGAATGCGTGTGCGTACACGCAAGCATATGCATGAATGTGTGGGTGCATTAGAGAGAGCTGTATGTGTGTGTGCTGCCTTCTCATTAGGGAAAGATTCATAAATGCACGACCAAACAGCAAAGGAAAAGCTATTGTGAACAGGGACAATATGGTCAAAGCACGCCACTGGTGCTTAACGTAGTTGTTGATCTTTTTAATTGTTAATCTATTTTGTGGCTGTGGGAGTTGGCGTAGTTTTTAAGTGCTGGTGTCACTTGTGTTTTTCATCTTTATTCCCTCTTATCTGCCTCTCAGTATCAATGAGGCTTTATATAATTGTTTACAACAATGGCTTAATTAGAAGTGGCAGCAACAAATATACTGTAATGCTGACCTATACACTTAAGTACTTTACACCTTCCACTCTTGAGATAATTGATTCAGTAAATTACTTAAACAAGCGGCTTAATCACAAAAATGTTGAAGGCAACAACCGAGGCAGACATTTAACTACAACCAACCAACCAACCAACCAACCCCTGTTGTCCGTCTCTAGGCTAGCCAGTAGTGCTGTCCTGTTGGGTGCCGCTGCCTGGCAGCCACTGTGGCAGCAGCCTATTTCATTGGGAACACTGTCTGGGATCAATGCTAGCCAAGGATCTGGCTCGAGATTTCTCCTTCTGACGAAGCTAGTCAGTCGATGGGTAATTTCTCCGGAGATGCACTGCCGTTACAGTATTGAGCTGCTAAAACTCCTCGGGCTCGACCCCTCACATGCACTCAATCCAGACGTATTGATGAACTCCCCACAGTTTTTCATAAAGACACTTTCTCAGTGCAAGGTTTGTTCACTTCCTTGTATTAAAACTAGGTGGAAGGCATTGTTTACAACGAGGCAAGTCTAGAGGTTAATGTCTAGCCATCATCAGTATTTAGTATTTAGATATCTCCCCAGTGCACAGCACCCTGTCGACTTCTGTAACCTGTGGTATTGATTTGGGCGTAGATATCTGTGTGGTTTACTGCCTTAGAGGGGGTGTTTGAGCAATCGAGTGTGTGTGTTTAGGCTGTGCAGCGGGCGTCTGAATCATGTCAGAGGCCACAAGGATCCAGTTTCCTGGAACAGGCCAGAGAAGAAGGAAAACTGACAAATGTTGGCCCTCTCCTCAAAGCTCTGTCTGTCTGCAGAGCACAGGAAAAGTTGAAAGACTAACACTCCCTTCATAATTGTCATCCTCCTTACCCTCTCTTTGCATACTGTTTTACCTCTGAACACAGCCCTTCAAACAAAGCTGTTTCTATCCTCCCAAACCAGGTTCTGATCATCTTCTTCTCTGTGTAGCTCCATCGAGACGTGGAGACCTGGAGGTGTTGGGCTTCTGTCTGCTCCACTGGCTGTGTGGGGCGCTGCCCTGGGACTCTGTGCTCAAGAACCCTATACAGGTCCAAGAGGCCAAGACCAGGTAAAGACCACCCTCTCTCTGGATCCCTCTCAATCTTCCTATTGATCCTTAGTGTTAAATCCCCATCAAAATCCGTCAGTTTTAAGCTAGAGGGATGTTGTTTTTTGCATGGACCGTGTCTCAATTCACCACACCTACCTAGAATATGTCGGTGGTCGAGCTACAGTGGTGTTTGTCACGTGACTTGTCTGAAGGTAACCTGGTACCAGATAAATATAAAATATGGAGGTAGTTTTGTGTTAAAAATAAGGGGTTAAATGTGTCAAAATATATATTTCCTGAGCTTTGTTATACACCTGTCCACATACTTGTGTGTGTGTATATAGAGTATCAAAATTGAGCACACCGCCATGCAATCTCCATAGACAAACTGAATGGCCTTACTGAAGAGCTCTGACTTTCAACGTGGCACCGTCATAGGATGCCACCTTTTTATAACAAGTCAGTTTGTAAAATGTCTGCCCTGGTCAACTGTAAGTGCAGTTCTTGTGAAGTAGAAATGTCTAGGAGCAACAACGGCTCAGCCGTGAAGTGGTATGCCACACAAGCTCACAGAACAGGGCCGCCGAGTGCTGAAGCGCATAGCACGTAGAAATTATGTCCCCGGTTCCAACACTCACTACAGAGTTTCAAACTGCCTCTGGAAGCAACGTCAGCACAAGAACTGTTCATCGGGAGCTTCGTGAAATGGGTTTTCACGGCCTAAGCCTAAGATGACCATGCGTAATGCTAAGTGTCGGCCGGAGTGGTGTAAAGCCTGCGCCCCATTGGCCTCTGGAGCAGTGGAAAGTCGTTCTCTGGACTGATGAATCACCCTTCGCCGTCTGGGGGACGTATCTGGGTTTGGCAGATGCCAGGAGAATGTTACCTGCCCAAATGCATAGTGCCAACTGGAGGAATAATGATCTGGGGCTGTTTTTCAAGGTTTGGGCTAAGCCCCTTAGTTCCATTGAAGGGAAATCTTAACACTACAGCAAACAATGACATTCTCCACAATTCTGGGTTTCCAACTTTGTGGCCACAGTTTGGGGAAGGACATTTTCTGTTTCAGCATGACAATGCCCCTGTGCACAAAGCAAGGTCCATACAGAAATGGTTTGTCGAGATCGGTGTGGAAGAACTTGACTGGCCAACATCTGTGCCCGACCTCACTAATGCTCTTGTGGCTGAATGGAAGCAAGTCCCCGCAGCAATGTTCCAACATCTAGTGAAAAGCCTTCCCAGAAGAGTGGAGGCTGTTATAGCAGCAAAGGGGGGACCAACTCCATGTTAATGCCCATGATTGTGGAATGAGATGTTTGAACCTGTGTCCACATTGACAAAGTATATCTCTCGGATATAGGACAGACCCTTCAAAACGTTGTCCTTACAGTATGTCTGTTGTCTTTAAGTTAAACCCTTGTTTCTCTTTCCCCCTCTATTTCATGCCTCTTTCTCTTTTCAGACTCATAGGTAATCTACCTGGTTCGGTGCAGGAGCTGTCGGTGGGTGGAGCTTGCACAGGTGAGTGAGAGGGCCTCTGTACCAGTCAGTACTTGTCCAGTAGTCAGAGTCACCACTTTGTCCCAGAAGGGAATGAAACATTTTTAGGAGGGTTTTTTGAAATATGTTCCCACAACTCCATTATCCATCCCAGAGAGATGTCTTAGAGACTCCATTGTTGTTATCTCTGGTACTGTAAACAGAGGTCACGTCTCTGTGAGGTTATGGCTATGTGATGTATGGTGATGACTGACTGGGATGATTCTCTACACCTCCTCCAGAGGCAGGGCCGGGCTGGTCGCCGCAGATAAGGCCCAGGACATGCATCAACCCTATTGTATATGAGTGTGATACACACTCAACCAAAGCGTGTGTGGGTACACTAGGTAGCTGGACATGTTAGTTGCAGTAAGGGGTGACGGTTTCTGTGTACTGAAACACGCAGATCACACGGCACATAGCCAGTGTTAAAACATCACAGATACGTCGGAGTGGGACTATTGTGCATTCTCTTTTGTCCCTCTTCCTCTCCCAGATGAGTTGGCCAGTTTCCTGCTCAGTGTCAAAGCTCTGGAGTATGAGGAACGTCCGGACTACCAGAGGCTGAGAGAGCTGCTGTCTGAGGTGGGACTGAGAGCGAGCGGAGGCCAGGGAAGGCTGGACCTGTCTGTGCCACGAGGAGCAATGTCAGGGGGTTCCTCCACCAGAGGGTCTGATTGGCCAGACAGGGGCAAGGTGAGAGCACCTGAGAGATTACCTTGCTCAGAAAACTGCCTATTGGGGACCCCTAATGTACACCTATTAATCAATCTGTCAATTAATCAATCGCACACATCCAGATCTACTCACAAATGTAGGCTAAATAGGCTCTTCTGGGAAAGCTTTCCACTAGATGAAGAAACATTTCTGCGGGGACTTGCTTCCATTCAGCCACGAGCATTACTAGGACGGGCACTAATGTTGGGCAATTAGGCTTGGCTCACAGTCAGCGTTCCAATTCATCCTGAAGGTGTTCGATGGGGTTGAGGTCAGGGCTCTGTGGAGGCCAGTCAAGTTCTTCCACACCAATCTCAACAAACCTTTTCTGTATGGACCTCGCTTTGTGCATGGGGACATTTCCATGCAGAAACAGGTAAGGGCCTTATCCAAACTGTTGCCACAATGTTGGGAGCACAGAATCGTCTAGAATGTCATTGTATGCTGTAGCATTAAGATTTCTCCTCACTGGAACTAAGGGGCCTAGCCCAAACCTTGAAAAACAGCCCCAGACTATTATTGCTCATCCACCAAACTTTACAGTTGCCACTGCATTCGGGCAGGTAGCGTTCTCCTGGCATCTGCCAATCCCAGATTCGTCCGTCAGACTGCCAGATAGTGAAACGTGATTCATCACTCCAGAGAACGCGTTTCCACTACTCCAGAATCCAATTTACACCACTAGCCGACACTTGGCATTGCGCATGGTGATCTCAGGCTTGTGTGTGGATGCTTGGCCATGGAGACCCATTTCATGAAGCTCCCGAGAAAAAGGTCTTGTGCTGACGTTGCTTCCAGAGGTGGTTTGGAACTCGGTAGTGTGTTGCAACCGAGGGCAGCCGATTCTTACGTGATACGTGCTTCAGCACTCAGTGGTCCCATTCTGTTGGCTTGTGTGGCCTACCACTTCACAGCTGAGCCATTGTTGTTCCTAGACGTTGCCACTTTGCTCGATTTTTATACAGCTGTGAGCAATGTGTGTGGCTCAAATAGTTGCATCCAGTAATTTGAAGGGATGTCATAATTCTGTGTGTCATGCTGTTTTAATGAGCTTCTTGATATGCCACACCTGTCAGGATGGATTGTCTTGGCAAATGAGAAAGCCTCACTAACCGGAATGTAAACCATTTTGAGAGAAATAAGTCGTGTGTGTGGAACATTTCATTTCAGCTCATGAAACATGGGACCAACATGTTGTTGATATTTTTGTTCAGTATCTAATATAGCTGGATAGGGTAAAGTGCAGGTCAGGGGAGTGTAATGGAGACCAGATGGCTAGACTCACTTCATGTTCATTGTTTATACTCTGATTTATAACCCTCTGGGAGAGGACGGTGTCTGTGTGTGGGTCTGTCGGGAGCCCCAGTGCAGTGTGGGAGATCTACACACACTGATAGCCTCAGCCACAAATCCAGGTCTTTATTTACAACACACATACACTCCAGAAAGTATTTCTCATCAAATATGTGCATTTCAATTGGACTGTACCAAATATGTCATCTCTCTGGCTCTTTGCGTAGAGGTGAATCACATTTTCTTCTCTAAATGCCTGGCGGGATCTTGACCGTAGTAAAGGGGGTCAACTTGCCCCTGACCCCCACGGAGGCACACCTCGTCCCCCTCGAGAGGCTCTGGAGCGGAGAGGTGGTGATTTTCTGGAATTTACCGGAATCACTTGAGCCTCCAATGGTGACTAACTTGACCCGCAGATGGCCAAAACAGCCCAATTTGAGGCGATTGATGACACACACTTTACAGGGGCAGAGGATCAGCAGCCATAATTGTTCTAATTTTCTCTAATTTCTATGCTGAACTGCTGGGCAGTTGGATCTGTAGTCAAATAGAAGTCAATTTTTGGAGGTTTGGAAAGTGAGTGTAAATGTCAGTCGAATTAATAGGGGTCATGGAAAGGCTGCTTTCAGTGTCTGTCCTACTCCTCTATTGTTATTTACTCCTTTTTCCTCCCCGATTTCATGATATCCAATAGGTAGTTAGTCGTTGTCCTGTACGGACTCCCGTGTTATTATTTATCTTCATCATTCAAAGACAAATGAATAATTCAGTGAACAATGCTTCGTCTTCAACACAGTAGGTGGCCTTCTCCTGGTCAATGGAGAATCAAGCAAGTTTCTACTATCAGAAACAGTTGCATGCTAGCCTCTTACTAAGCCCTTCACCCTCTCTTCCTGTATCCTTTCCCCACAGAAAGCAGGCCGAGGTAGAGGCTCATCCAAACTAAAGCCCGTAGTTGTGGTGGATGAGAAGATGGAGTTGGATGAAGCGAGGCCCAAACCTGTACCACCCAAGGGCGTAAAGGTGTTGGCTATAAACGGGATTTACTAAACTTTACTACTGAGCTGTTTGCAACTGGTTTTAGTACAATATGACCCAAAAATAAATGTATTGGAATGTACAGTAGTGGACACACATGGAGAAATGCCCTTTTTATTCTGAAGTGTTGACAACAGGAGTAAAAGTATGTTTTCATTCAGTTGTTCGTTTGCGTCACATGAAATAATTATTCCGGTGTCCTTTCCCCACAGAATGCGGGCAGGGCTAAACCTGCAACTAGAGGGGCCTCCAAACCAAAGCCTATATATGTGGAGGATGACAGTGATGAAGAAAAAATGGAGATTGAAGATCGGAGACCCAAGCCTGTACCATCTCGCTACATTAGGGGACCACCAGTATCCAACCCCCAGTCAGAACATGGGGTAAGGTGTTAGTGAATTCATAAGCAGGAAATGTCCAGGAGTATGTTGTCATAAACTAGTGCATGCTAGCTTCACGTGAAATCTCAATCCGGTCTTGTATCTTTTCCCCACAGAAAGCAGGACGAGCTAGAGGGTCGCCCAAACCAAAGTCTGTATATGCGGAGGATGACGAGAGTGAGGAAGAGGAGGAGATGGAGAGACCCAGACCTGTGCCGTCTCAATACATCAGAGGACCACCCAAATCCAAGCCCCAGCCAGAACAGGCGGTGAGGCCAAGGCACTAAGTCCTGCAATATTGACAGGATTCACAGCATTTTACTAGAATGTTGTCCAACTGGTTTTACAAGAATGGACAAAATGACCAGCTACTTTACATTGACGCCCAACTGATAATGAAATACGTTTTATCAGAGCAAGTTCAAACTCAAAATAAATCACTTTTTAAAATTGTGATTATATATTTTTTTATTGCCTTTGTTGTAATTTCACATTAACGGCTGTTACAAAAGTTCAGGTCAATGGAAGAAACCCAAGCAAATGTGTGAATTATCCCCTAACAGAAAACATCAACACAAACCAAACGTCGCGTCAGGAAAATAGTTGCTGATGACGGCGTTGCTGTGACATCAAGACCACAAGTCAACCATAGACTGTTCCAACCCAGAGAAAGTACAACCCTTACAAAAAGCAAATTGGGTCAAACACATGATGACCAGTGGGAGGACCAGTCAGACACACTGGGAAAAACATCTGTACAAAGAGGATGGTTCAGAAATCTTCAACCATGACCACCGGTGTGGGGGTAAGAGTAATAAGCACAATCCCCCAGAATCTGGTGAGTGGGAGGAATACAGCCACAAAGACCACGGCCAGAGAGCAGAGCCTTCTCCCAAACAGAAGAGTGGCTGTAATGTCACACTGTACTGTAGTGCCTTGGTGGTCTTATTCCTGTCCCTGGCCTTTCTATTCACTCTGGCTGACAGTCCTGAATGATGACTTGGTGCTGTTTCCCTGCAACTCTGAGCATTTTTGTTGTTTCCTATTCATCATGCCTATTTTAGGTTTGCATCATCCCCAACTCTTACTCCAGTTCGCTATAGTGTCATGACGTGAGTGAGACGATATACATTAGATTAGATGTATTATGGATTTGCTGAGGCTCATGTTAAACCATATAGCTCTATGCCCAGGCTTCAGTCAGCTCTCAGGGTTTCTGGGTGGACATCTTCACTGTGATGGGCTGTAAACAACAAAAGTAAAAATGTAATTTAACATGGACTACATTGTTATTTGCAAATGTCAAAACAGGCTCGCTGTATCAATTACTAAAAAAAACACTTGTGATTTGCAACTGTACCTCGGGATTTTCTATAGTCTTACAGTGTGATTTATATGCGTGACTGTTGTATAATATACTAACCAAGGACATGGTACCTCCACACTACTAAATGTGATCTGCTATATTCAATGTACTTATTGTGCATGAACAGCGCTCTATATTACCTTTTTTGAAACTTTATGAATGACACATTATATGAAGACTATATAAGGTATATAACTTTTTTATGAAGGACATCGACTGTGAAGTGAGTCTTAATGCCATATGGCGGCTTGAAATACCTTGCTGCAGTAGGGACACTCTCCAAACACTATGTTGAAGCTCTGGCGACTGGAAGGTAGTCCACGCAACCACTGGAGAGAAACCGAACAGGAACTAGTCAAACTAAAACTAGTCTAACAGGAACTAGTCAAATTGAAGTTGACCAATTCCTTGTGCCTGTAGTGGCAAGATTAGACAAATGCAAAGAAGCCAAACACCTGAAATGAATTTGATGTTTAAAAAAAAAAAAAATTCACATCCCATTTTTGTATGAATTTATAACAAATGATTTTAAATTCATGCATGTGTTTTGTAAAACAGACATGCCTGATTGGGTAGGATAGTTGTGCGTGTCCCTTACCTCGTACAGACAGGCCTGGTGGAAGGGTTGGCCGCAGCGAGGGTCGTTGCACACCTGATCAGGAATGGCTGACTCCAGACGGTAGGCGTAACAGATCCCACACTCCGCACTGAAACTCTACAGGAGACATTCTTAGTAGCTCTCCTCCTGTCTATCCCCTCTATCAGTGTCCCCCTTCCCTCTCTCTGTTTGCATATTTCTTTTCATGTAACGAGAAGCCCTTTTTCTCTCCAAGCGATCCATTAAAAAGAGGATGGCAGGTACAATTTCAACATCTGGTAAAGTAAACTTTGCTCTTCGGAATGTTAATGATGCTGAGGCATTAATCACCGTGGCGACAGTGGATAAACACGGCGCCCTTTCAACCCATCCGGCGGCAAAAAAGAGATAAATGGGGGTGTGATTAAAGCGATCTCGATAGTGCCGAGGATTCTGCCATCTTTGTTATTCTAATGATCTTATCTGTAAACAACCCAATTAAAGGGGATGCACACCCACCTCCAGCAAACAAAAAAGACCAGAAATAAAAATATATTTCTATACACACGATTCCTCGGCAGAGGTAATTGTGAGGACTTGGTGTTTGAAACAGGGAAATGCAACGTACAGATTTTTCGTGGGTGGCAGGTGATGGGAATTCTATCTCCAAAACATCCCGGAGGTTTTGCAAGATGCTGCAGTCCGGGTTCCTGAAAGACACAAAACAGCTCCCTCACACACTAATTAAACACATGCAAATGAGGGTGAGACGGAGGGAAGAGAAGTTTGCAATTATGACCAATATGTCTTTCTCTCCCAGCTAGGAAATGTTGACCAATGCTATCACGTTGAAATGGCATAGAAGACTTAATTTAGAATCACATTGTATGGAACATATAATACCAAAAAGTAGACTGTATCCAAATGACTGACTACCTAACTTACCATAAATGCATGTTGGCATTCAGCTTGTTCCTCAAAGGTGTTACCACTGCAGGGGAAAATAACCCACACAAGTTGTGAATTCCAAATGGACATTGTAAAAAGAGAGGTTTAGAGATACACAACACTTGCAGGGGGATTTAACAGTCGTTTTTGTGCATTTCAATGCATTTCAGAAAACATCGCCCCACATCTCATTTGGGGTGATGTCAAGTGTTTTCCTGGATGCAGCACACAGGCTCTTACAAACAGCTCTTCATATTTGATGACAGAGAGTCAGGCAAAGAGGAAATATTCCAATAACTTCCACATAAACGCTCTGCTCTAGTCCGTTCCACCCCATGAGCCTCGTCTTTGTGTACAGCCATCATTGCATTCTGTTGTTTGTTATTCTTAAATGCAAAAAGCAATATTTCTGCGTGACCCCATCTATTTGAGGGTCGCTGCCTGCCTCAGTCTTGGCGACAGCAGTGTGTGTTTAATAGCATTGCTAGGCAACCAACAATGAGTTCTGTGTGGCACTGTTGGCCAAGCATGACCTTGGATTTAAAGAAACAATTGGCAACAATTGTTAGGACTTAAATAGAACAAACTCGACCTTGGTTGGTCCGCTCCTACTCGTACCAAATCAAAAGCATGATTATGTTGTAAAAAACTTTGTCGGGTAGTACACATTCATCAGCTTTCCTTTTTAATACAGCTTTCCTTTGTCTGTGATCACAGATATGATAGAATAAGGGTAGGTGGAAGCCAGGTTTCCTCAATACTACATGTGCTTATCAAATTGAGTCAGATCAGTTAATAAACAAGAGGATGCATAAAATAAATTGAAACATGGGAGTGTGCCGTCATTTAATATAGGGTACACATTTCATATACATTACCGATTAAAAAAAGGAACAACCATAAGTATAGTCTTTCACCTACCATGCTCAGCTCCAAGCAGGCAGCACTCTGGCAACATCTTTGGGTGTTGCGTGTCAACCTCCACTTTTATGGACACGTTATTTGCTGCAGACATAGTTAATCAGTGATTGGAGACGAGGAATAGCTGACCACAACACAAAGGAAGCAATGGTAAAAGTGATAGGTAGTAGCAGTAGTGGTCTGTTGTTTAGTTCAGTGTGCATGAGGGTTAATTATGGCCTATAGAGGTCTCTAGTTGGTGAGTTTGCATGTCAGTGTGTGCGTTACCGATGGCAATCCTCCTCATGGTGTCGGCTCTGCTGGGTTTCTCTGGCTCTAGAACCCAGGTCTTTTCATCGATCTCATCTAGAACCGCCCAAAACTCAGCCAGAGACTCTAGAAGCAGCAGGAACTGAGTGTGAACATGACCCAGAGAACTCTGTGGGGAACAGAACACCGGTATGACAACCTAAACTAGGGTTCAAATGTGTGGGTGGATAATTCATTTCTTTATTCAAAAAGTATCTTAACTGAGAAATTATAATTACCGGTAGTTAATACAGTCCCTTCAAAGTATTCACACCACTTTCCCCACATTTTGTTGTTCCAAAGTGAGTTTAAAATATATTTTATTTAAAAAAATGATTGACACAAAATACTCTTAAATGTCAAAGTAGAAGAAAAATTCTAACATTTGTAAAATATTTATAAAACCTAAAAACACTATCTTGATTAGATAAGTGTTCAACCCCCTGAGTCAATACATGTTAAAAATCACCTTTGGCAGCGATTATAGCTCAGTCTTTAAAATGATTACTTCTGAACTTATTTAGGCTTGCCATAACAAAGGGGTTGAATACTTATTGACTCAAGACATTTCATATTTAATTAATTTGTAAAAATGTCTAAATTCAAAATTCCACTTTGATATTGTGTGTAGGCCAGTAACAAAAATCTCAGTTTAAACAATTTTCAATTCAGGCTGTAACACAAAATGTGGAAAAGGTCAAGGGATATGAGTACTTTCTGAAGGCACTGTATCATTATACCCATGTACATAAAATGGTAAGGATTTGCAGAAAGATTGGCATCTATAAAAGGTCTGACCTTGGAGAGAATGACCCGTGTAACCTAATAACTTTATTTGTATTAAAATTACCACAATTTACACCAACTAAGCTATCTAACGGTTAGGGAAATATTTTTGCCTAGATTTGTGAGGTGAAGATGAAACGTTATATACAAACATGATTTAGAAAATTATTTGACTCTTTATTTAGCATTTAATGCAGGCACAGGCTCGAAAAAACAAATTCCCTTGACTAGCTTTGTCCCGGGAAATCCGACATGAGGGAGAAAAAAAAACGTACAAAAAAAATAGAAATGAACCAAAAATTATGGGTCATTGTGCCAGCACAGTGCACACAATTTAGCATCGCACAGGTGCAGAGACTCCGCAATTACTGGCCAATTAATGCCAGTGGCGTGATTATGGTTATGGCTCCATAGAAATACAGTGGACCCAGTAAAAGGGGGCTTGGTAATTGAATTCCTGCTGGATTTGAGTGGCAGGATGTAAGAGTGTGTGTCTGTGGAAAGCTAAGATCCGCTCAGTACTCCTTGAGTGCCTCAATTAGGCCTCTTCATCTAGCACTGAGTAAAAACAGATCTATCCTCGCTACAGGCTTTAACTCCTGAGGAAATGAGAGCCTAACCGTACATACTAAAACACTGCTAATAAAAGCAATCATCTAGTGTGGTTCAAATGGAGTAATGATGTATGAATGGATACACCTAAAGCCTTTATAATGGTGGCTTGTGTAGACATTGTGGGAACTGTGATGCATCTGCCTGGGCCCTCTTCTCCTGGCTGATGACAGATAGGATTCTAATCATCTATTACTGTAGGTCCGGTACATACAGTTGTACACGCACGGACTCACAAACACACAGACTGTTGGCAGAGGTTGCTCATGCTGTGCCACACCTGCATTGGTGGGTCTGGTGCCCACCAATGGTCCTGCCCAGCCACAATCTGATTCGTACGTCAATCACCACACACTGATTTTAAAAGACACAAAACAGGTATATAATCTACTGCATCTTTATGTAATACATGTATCACTAGCCACTTTAACTATGCCACTTTGTTTACATACTCATCTCATATGTATATACTGTACTCGACACCATCTACTGTATCTTGCCTATGCTGCTCTGTACCATCACTCATTCATATATCTTTATGTACATATTCTTTATCCCCTTACACTGTGTATAAGACAGTAGTTTTGGAATTGTTAGTTAGATTACTTGTTGGTTATTACTGCATTGTCGGAACTAGAAGCACAAGCATTTCGCTACACTCGCATTAACATCTGCTAACCATGTGTATGTGACAAATAAAATTGGATTTGATTTGATTATTACTGTATGAACATACTCATTTGCCAGTTTATTAGGTACACCCATCTTGTGCCAGGTCAGACCCCACCTTTGCCCCCAGAACAGCCTGAAGTCTTTGGGTTGGAAAACGTTGCTCAATTTGTATCAAGGGACCTAACATGTGCCAAGAAAACATTCCCCACAACGTTACACCACTGCCACCAGCCTGTACCGTTGACAATAGGCAGGATGGGGCCAAGGTGTCATGTTGCTTACGCCAAATCCTGACTGCAACCAGCATGACGCAACAGGAACCAGGATTTGTCTGACCAGGCAATGTTTTTCCAATTCTCAATTGTCCAGTGTTGGTGGAGCCACTTCTTGTTTTTACCTGATAGGAGTGGAGCCCGGTGTGGTCGTCTGATACAATAGCCCATCGGTGACAAGGAACGACGAGTTGTGCATTCCGAGATGCCGTTCTGCACATCACTGTTGTACTGCACCGTTACTTGCCCTTTTGTGGCCCGCTTGTTGGCTTGCACAATTCTTCCCATTCTCCTTCGACCTCTCATCAAATAGCTGTTTCAGCCCACAGGAATGCCGCTGACTGGATGTTTTTTAGTGTGTAGCAACATTCTCTGTAAACCTTAGACATTATCATGAATAAAAAGCCCAGGAGGCCGACTGTTTCTGAGATACTGGAACTGGCGCGCCTGGCACCGACGATCATACCACGCACAGTCGCTGAGGTCACTCGTTTTGCCCATTCTTACGTTCAAACGAAAAGTAACTGAATGCCTCGATGCCTGTCTGCCTGCTTTATATAGCAAACCACAGCCACGTGACTCACTGTCTTGTAGGAGTGAACCATTTTCAATGGGAACGTGTACTTGATAAACTGGCCACTGAGTGTATATGACGCATTGTCTTGTTTTTCCTCTCTAATGTTCACACAAACTACAGTGTCTCTCTGTCCCTCTCATTCTCTCACACAAACACAGTGTGGCACATCTTGGCCCTGCAACAGAGCAGGCAATAATTACTCATTCAAATGAACATGTCAGGACAGCCGACAGACAAGCCCTTCCCCCACAACACACACACTCCTCTCACAGCACAGGAGAGATCCATCAGCTGCCCAGCAGGCAGACAGGCTCCATACGGCAGCGCTGTACTTAGCTCGTCTTCTCTGTACGGCTGCCATGTACCACACACACACACACACACACACACACACACACACACACACACACACACACACACACACACACACACACACACACACACACACACGTAGAGGGACACACCCAGCACATAGCAAGAGAACAGCTGTCAGTGTCTAGGGCTCAATATTACTGACTGTAACTGAGAATAAAATAGGAGTTAAAAGGCTATCCTTTAAAGGTTGTACTGAGACAGACAGCAAGTGTTTGAATTGCAACTGAAAAAGTGTGTTAGTGTGTATAAGTAGTAAAGAAAAATAAAATCTAAAATTTATATAGTTACATATCGCAATACTATTTTTGACAATTTCTTTGTTGTTAGGTTGCGTTAGCTAGCGCTAGTCGGATGTACTTGCGCTAAATCTCTGGTATTTTTCATCCTATAGCTTGTTATCCATCTTTTTAAATAGTGAGCCAACATGTTTTCAGCACTTTCATTCCATGACTGATCAACATTTGTTTTCTCATGGCTCTCTTGTCTCTCTGCAGCAGACATAGTGAGCAATATGTTTGGAATTTCAAATCGCAATAAAATCCCAGTATCGAATCACAATACATATAGAATCGGCACCTAAGTATCGTGATAATATTGGTCCCTGGCAATTTCCACTCCCATGTACGAGTGTGAGACAGTTGGACTGAAACAGTGTGATGTGTTTGTGTGTACAGTACCTGTGGTGTCCAAGTCATGGCCAGTGGAACAGGTAGGTCTGCGGAGCACCATGGGGCCTCTACAGGGTGCTGTGAATAGGAGGGAAACTTGCCTTAACACCCTAGAGTTGGCAAACATGCATATCAATGTCCCTGGGTACTTGACTGTTACCAATACTGTATGTACACTAAACAGGCTATAGCCTACTGGTAAATGTGTTTTTCAGGAAGTTAACCCACACCCTTTCCTTACATCTCTTGTTTATGATTCCTCTCCTTCTTTCCACATCACTTTCTCCCCCTATCTCTGCATGCCAACGCCTACCTTCCACCCTCTGACTGTGCCTATGTGGGGTGACCTGGGTAGGGGAGAAGGGCGGGCGAGGCAGCTGGGCCACAGGGGGAATCCAGGCTATTTTTACACAGCGACGGGGGCAGGCAGGTGGGCACACAGGCAGGTGGGCACAGGGTGAAACCAACCACCTCCTCTGGATATCATCTGGGCCAGCTACCACCAACCTGCCATGCGGCCACCCTGCTCACTACTCCCGAACCCAGCACTGCCACCCTGCTATACTCAGAGGGAGGGGGCAGGCAGGCATGGAAAGAGTGATATGCTGGCTATCGCTAACCAAGATGCAGGCACGGTCTGTGCTAAAACTGATCTAGATGTTCTACCTTTTAAGAGGACCAACCATATGTATTTCTACTAGTTATGCCCACATGCTCTTATCTCCCTCCTCTGCTTCTGGAGGGTTGTATCATGCAACTGTGAATCTAAAGTGGATATCTCTACGCTCCCATCTCACAGGGTGTTGGAACCTCTCACGCAGACTTCAGCAAACTGTTTGTCCTAGATATGGGACTGCTCAGAGAAGTACTGTCTTTTTAACACAAGATGGATATTTGAACGTACTGTGTAAGAGTATGACTTGGGGTTTTTCATTGACTGTTACAATGTGTGTGTTCTCACTTCAGGCTTTAGTTAGCTTAGCTGTAAGTGTACATGTGTGAACATATTAGCTTGCATAGTGTGTGTGTTCCCTTACTTTGGGCTTCAGTTTGACGGTGACGACGTGCTGTCGCCCTGAGGAGTCCTCAGCCCTCAGTCTCAGTGTGCGGAACTCCGTGTCAATGGACACCAGCCTGGGAACACACAGACATTGGTCAGTCTGGTCAGACACATACTGCATAAAGAGGTGATGCGTTCTCACACACAGACAGACTCAAGAGGTGTTTAGTAGAGGGAAAGAAAGTTGCTCCCATCGTAGCCCATTAATCACACCCACTGAGAGGCAGTAAGATGTCTAAACAGATAGAAATCCCTGTAGGTACAGCTCTAGGACCAGCTTACATTTCCCTAATCCTAACCTTAACCTTTAGCGGAGGAAATGGCAAACTGACCCTAGATCAGTTTCTAGACTCTGGGGGGTAACTTCCTCCTAGATTTCCAGTGCAGTAATGGAACTCTGCTGTGGCTGACATGGCCATATTTCTGCTGGAGATTTATGTGGTGTGGTGGTCAGTGTGCAACTTCTGATGGCATGGAGCAGGGCAGCGTTTCTGATGGACCCGACTAGGATGATCGTAAAACTGACAAAACCACAGAAATGAGTGGAAATATGCTCGAACACACACACCGTGACCCAACACAGCACCTCACTCCTTTAATCTAGTAACACACAGAAAATGTTTCACTCACTCAATTCATCTCCCTCTTTCCCCCCTTCCCATTTCAATGCAGTGACAATCTAGCAAAAACATTTCTGCATATCAGTATCACAGCTCCATTCTTGAATCACAGTCCCATATCCTCTACTCTGCATTCACACGCGGCCTCCCGCCCCACAATAGCAGGGGCTGGCTGGCACTTGGCGCGATGGACACAGCGTGACAGTGTGATGCCCCACTGTGAAGACTGATGATAGCAGTGCAATTGGAACTACAGGAACGGAGCTGCTTAGAAAACAGGAACAGATGACACACGTGTGTTTGAGTGAGCAGTATATGGATGGAGCTGTACACAGTGGTGAAAAAGTCATTTGTTAAAGTAATGATGAGAACTGTGGTACTCCAGATATCAGTATGAAAAGTATGAGATCTGTGTAGAAAGCCAGACAGTCATGTAAAATTCCATTCACTATTACAGTGCCTTCGGAAAGTATTCAGACCCCTTGACTTTTTCCAAATTTGGTTATGTTACAGCCTTATTCTAAAATAGTTAAATAGTCCCCCCCTCATTAATATACATATAATATACCTTAATGACAAAAACAGGTTTTTAGAAAAATGGAAATATGATATTTACATAAGTATTCAGACCCTTTACTCAGTACTTTGTTGAAGCACCTTTGGCAGCGATTACAGCATCAAGTCTTCTTAGGTATGACGCTACAAGCTTAGCACACCTCTATCTGGGGAGTTTCTCCCATTCTTCTCTGCAGATCCTCTCAAGGTTTGTCTGGCTCAATTTAAATCAAATTTGTCACATGTGCCGAAAACAACAGGTAAAATGCTTACTTACAAGCCTTTAACCAACAATGGAGATTCAAGAAAATACAAAAAAAGTAAGAGATAAGGATAACAAATAATTAAAGAGCAGCAGAAAAAATAACAATAGCGGGGCTATATACAGGGGGTACCGGTAAAGAGTCCATGTGGGAGGGCACCGGTATTGAGGTAATGTACATGTAGGTAGAGTTATTAAAGTGACTATGCATAGATAACAGAGAGTAGCAGCAGCGTAGAATAGGGGGGCAATGCAAATAGTCTGGGTAGCCATTTGATTAGATGTTCAGGAGTCTTATGGCTTGGGGGTAGAAGATGTTTAGAAGCCTCTTGGACCTCGACTTGGCGCTCTGGTACAGCTTACTGTGCGGTAGCAGAGGGAACAGTCTATGACTAGGGTGGCTAGAGTCTTTGATAATTTTTAGGGCCTTCCTCTGACACCTCCTGGTATAGAGCTCCCGGGTAGCAGGAAGCGTGGCCCCAGTGATGTACTGCCCCCCTGTACGCACTGCCCTCTGTAGTGCCTTGAAGTTGGAGGCTGAGCAGTTGCCATACCAGGCAGTGATGCAACCCGTCAGGATGCTCTCGGTGGTGCTGGGGGAATAGGTTTTGTTGTGCCCTCTTCAAGACTGTCTTGGTGTGTTTGGACCATGTTAGTTTGTTGGTGATGTGGACGCCAAGGAACTTGAAGCTCTCAACCTTCTCCACTACTGCCCCGTCGATGTTAATGTGGGCATGCTCGGTCCTCCTTCTCCTGAAGTCCACACTCCTCTCCTTTGTCTTGATCACATTGAGGGAGAGTTTGTTGTCCTTGCACCACAGGGTCAAGTCTCTGACTCCCTCCCTATAGACTGTCTCATCGTTGTTGGTGATCAGGCCTACCACTGTTGTGTCATCGGCAAACTTAATGATGGTGTTAGTGACGTGCATGGCTGTGCAGTCATGAGTGAACAGGGACTACAGGAGGGGACTGAGCACGCACCCCTGAGGGGCCTCCGTGTTGAGGATCAGTGTGGTGGATGTGTTGTTACCTACTCTTACCAACTAGGGGCAGCCTGTCAGTAAGTCCAGGATTCAGATGCAGAGGAAGGTTGGATGGGGAGTGTTGCTGCACAACTATTTTCAGGTCTCCCCAGAGATGTTCGATTGGGTTCAAAGTCCGGACTCTGGCTGGGCTACTCAATGACATTCAGAGACATGTCCCGAAGCCACTCCTGCGTTGTCTTGGCTGTGTGCTTATGATCATTGTCCTGTTGGAAGGTGAGCCTTCAACCCAGTCTGAGGTCCTGAGCGCTCTGGAGTAGGTTTTCATCAAGGATCTCTCTGTACTTCACTCCATTCATCTTTGCCTCAATCCTGATTGGTGTCCCAGTCCCTGCTGCTGAAAAACATCCACACAGCATGATGCTGCCACCACCATGCTTCACCGTAGGGATGGTGCCAGGTTTCCTCCAGATGTGACACTTGAAATTCAGGCCAAATCTTAGTTTCATCAGACCCGAGAATCTTGTTTCTCAAGGTCTGAGAGTCTTTAGGTGCCTTTTGGAAAACTCCAAGCGGGTGGTCATGTGCCTTTTACTGAGGAGTGGCTTGCGTCTGGCCACACTACCATAAAGGCCTGATTGCTGCAGAGATGGTTGTCCTTCTGGAAGGTTCTCCCATCTCCACAGAGCAACTGTAGAGCTCTGTCTGAGTGACCATGGGGTTCTTGGTCACCTCCCTGACCAAGGCCCTTCTCCCTCGAGTGCTCAGTTTGGCTGAGCGGCCAGCTCTAGGAAGAATGTTGGTGGTTCCAAACTTCTTCCATTTAATAATTATGGAGGCCACTGTGTTCTTGGGGACCTTCAATGCTGCAGACATTTTTTGGTACCCTTCCCCATATCTGTGCTTCGACACAATCCTGTCTAGGAGCTCTACGTACAATTCCTTCGACTTCAATGCTTCTTTTTTGCTCTGTCAACTGTGGGACCTTAAATAGACAGGGGTGTGCCTTTCCAAATCATGTCCAATCAATTGAATTTACCACAGGTGGACTCAACAATAAAGTTGTAGAAACATCTCAAGGATGATCAATGGAAACAGGATGCACCAGAGCTCGATTTCAGGTCTCATAGCAAAGGGTCTGAATACTTATTGACATAAGGTATTTCTCTTATTTTTAATACATTTGTAAACACGCAAAAAATATATATATTCAATGATGCCTAGTAGACTCCTCCAAGTTAGGAAGATGTGACACCTATATCGATTACAATTAAAGCCAAATGGATGTATGGCCATTAGGGGTAAAGGCAAAGTATATGGCAGGGGTGTCAAAGTCAATCCATGGAGGGCCTAGTGTCCGCATCCCCCCTTCCTGTCAATTAAGATCTAGACCATCAGGTGATGGGAGTTGTTTACTAATTAGTGACCTTAATTCATCAATCAAGTACAAGGGAGGAGCGAAAACCTGCAGACACTGCCCTCCGTGGAATGAGATTGACACGTCGTATACGGTCTTTGGGAAACCTAAAGGCAGATTGAAGAGAAATACACAAAAGGTCAAGGCAAAAACACATTCACACACCTCTTACTCCAAACAGAGAAGAAAAAATGTATATGCCTCAAAGAGTTGTGAATATGGAATAAAGTTGTGTCTATTTAATGATGCCAAACACTTTAAAGCATGTGTTTTGGGCATTGAGGGGGCTGGAGTGGAGATACTTGACTCCATATTCCCATTCACTAACTCATGACTTCTCAAGGCAGTCTCAAGCCCATTCAAATGACCAGGCTCAACGCAAGCCTCTCTTGCCTGCACCCATCAGCAGACAAAATGAGTGAACGAGTAAAAACCCTGGCTATTAATGCCACTGCCAATTAAGACGTTAAACGAATCTCGAGTGCATTGAGGCCTGCTGCGTAATGCCTCTAAAGGTAATACAGTATTGAAATGACGTTCACCTCATTTCCACATAACTTCAACATCCCCCCCATTAAACCTAAGAGTAGGGTCTTCAATTAGACCAATTTGCATTTGCTAATATCATAATTGCAGCTGTAGTCATTAATAGGGAAAGTGGAAAATGAGTAGCCGAGCTAAATGGTAGCTGAGATGCATCACCAGTCACAAAGAGAAGACGGTATTGGCCCTGGCTGACATATAGCTAGGCAGTGTTATTAAATGGGATATGGCTTTAACTATAACTCAACAACAAAAAAATAAGGATGTCATTATTAGTCCGTTATTAATGCAGTATAATATTGTCCTAAGCCTTTATTTTATGGTTCAGGCTGATGGTATGGCCGCTATAGGGTAATAGTTAGTCACTGGCTGGTATAATAGAACTCAACAGGAAATAATGCAGGTCATAGTTATATTCTATGACTAGTGACAAGAGTTTTTCCTGGTCAGGTCACATGGTAAAGCTCCTGGCCCTATCCCTACTTGCTCCAGTACATACTTATCCCATCCCAGGTCCTCCATCTCAATGATGAGCTGAGAGTAGTACTGTGGAGGGGGGATGGAGCGACACTCTGGCCTGCACTTGAGGGCCACTTCCTGGAACAGAACACTTCCTGTTTACATTCAATCACCAGCATTTCAGTGCGGTATTATTTTACTGTATGTATTATGACATCAAGGAATATGTCAGTATCAATCTGAAAGGTAAAAACAGATGCTCTTACCAGGACAGTCTTCAGCTCCAGAACAAAGCTGACTAGATCAGGAGAGTGATGTAATCTCTGCGAAAAGACAAAACAACGAGAGATCTCTGATCAGCTGGAAAATTAAGTGTTACTGTAGTGTCTTCTTTCAAACCAACTTAGTAGCTGTTCAAATCAAGGCCACAGTTTTGATTAATGGAGCCTGCCACTAGGTTTAATAATTAATGATAGCTTAAAGCCTGTGAAAATAATGAACTTTACAGCCTGGGGTGAAATATAAATCTAATCCCAATAACCCAGAGGTGACCACATAACAAATAGGGACATTTCCAAGGCAATGTTAATTATGCAGTGGAAAATATTTTTTTCAACAAGCGAATGAAACACAGCAAGTGATGGAATGCATAAGTGAACATACAGTTCACTAAGCAGTCCAGTCTACCTATCCTTGAAAACATCTTCATCTGAAATGAGTTGGCCTCTCAATTGATTAGAGTTATTAAAGTGTTGGTGTGGTTAGCTTTGTTTTTTTCTTACCTGTTTTACTATGTGTCCATATCCACACAATAGCTTTTTCAACTGCCAGCAGCATTGAAGCCTGCAATGCAGAATGATATTTAGTGAATCATTGATTCCATTTGATCCAGGGGACTAGAGTGAAATATAATTCATTTGGGGTATAAAAGAGGGCAAGCAACATGTATCATTAAGTTTGAGGCCACCAATCCTCTGCATAAGTCTGTCTGTGTGCGTGTAGCGAAAGCAAGAAACAGATGAACAGAGAGAGGAATTGACAGACAATTTCTTGTGTCTGTCTTTCTCGGACTCTGACACACACACATAGAATACAGGGGACTTGTGACGTTACTTAGCCAGTTTAAGTTGATGATCTGGTGGAAGCAGTATTCTTATTCTGAAGTCTCTCTCCTAAAATAAAATAGCAACAATAGTAGATAAAGTAGGTCATCAGATCTTGTTCAAACCATAAATATTCTTCTGGCAACTTCTAAATAAACAGCTGACTGTCCAATAATCGATGCATGCGCGCGACTACACAGCTAACAACGTTACAAATTATATCTAAGATACAACATTATCTTGACTTGATTGTAGCGCAAGAAACAGTTACCTAACTCAGAAACCATGTTTGTCCCACCTGAACCGTGATAAATCCATCATAGACAGTTTTCTCCTTGTTGAGTGGTAACAACAGCGGACTCTCTTTGACAAGTAAACTCTCCATTCTTGACAGTTCGAAGTCAGCTGTGTAGTGCTGGGCTAAAATAACAACATGGTTAGCTGACCATGCTAGCATGTAAACAGCTCAAGTTTTCAGCTGCATACAGTACTCACGTTCGTGCCACTTGAACATTAACTAAGAATGCGTTTGAGAAAAGGTATTTCAGAAATACAAGTATTGCCTTTGTACACAAACCGATACGTTATTTTTGGTTGAGTAGCTAGCCATCTAACTGTTTTTCCCGCAAAAAAAAAACAATAAAAAAGTGCAACATACGTCACTCAGGCTTTGGTTTGAATGACAAAACTTTATTAGCCAGTGCCAACAAAGCAGTGTTTCGGGTAAACTACTATTATTTTAAGTATTTATGCAACTTTCACTGAAAAAGTTAATTGATTAAGAAAAACGGTTATTATAAGTTATTACACATTATCAATTGCCATTCTCCATGTAAATTATTGTTGTAGCCTGTTTACAAAAATATTGAATGGTTCATGAATGTTGCTGACTAGACATAACCCTATATTAGCTTGGCCTCAAATTAAATACATGATTAAATCATGGAAATAGGCTTAACCTCACTTCTAGGATGTTCAGCTAACTGGTCCTTTTATATGAATAGCCCACAGGTAATGGACACCTTTTGATGTACAGTATAAAGATTGGAATTTCATGGTCGAAAAATGTACCAAAGCAGTAGCTAAAAGAGTCTCTGGAAGGCATAGGCCTAGTCAATGTGTTGAAATGTAGGCTAAGCAAAATGTGTGGTTATATTTACAGTGGGTATTCCTTTTTTATTCATTATAAAGACAATATGTAAGGGACTGGGATAGGTTAAGAAATAAAATGATTGCTTCTAGTTTTGTGAAAGGATTCTCAGTTTATTATGTTCTATTCTATTCTACAGGTGACATTGCCAACCTCAGATAATGTGTTCTCCTTTGAGGTAGGTATTGACATTACATCTATTTTTAGTCTAGATTACCTTGACCATAAGACAACAAAACAATCACACTGTCATGTAATTTTTCTGCCAGTATCATTCATATTCCATATATTATGAAATCCAATAAGACATCTGTCTCTGTTTCAATTTACATACGCATTGTCACAACATGTGGCATGAATCCCCTCTCCCGAATGCCAAATATGTCATTACAATTCCTATTCAAATCCAATCAAACCATGATTACTACAAACACCACCGTATTGCCGTGCTCCTATATGCAGGTTTGAGGCTTAGCTCCCTTTAAGCAAATATTTATCCCTCCAGCCAGGATGACTTTATTGCAGTTTGTGATTATATATGGGTCTGTGAGAGGAGTGTGTCAACCGTGCATGCTCCACAATGTGCCTGGAAAGATTGATGTTTTGTCATCCACCTGCTTCAAAGCTGTAAAACCCGGGAGGCAGCAGCAAACGGAGAGACCTACCCAGCCCGGAAAAAAACAAACAAAGAGAGACCTTACTGGTGCTGTTTACACATCTGTGTGGAGGACTATCTGGGCTTGTGTGTTTTGACATCGCGCTCAAATGGCTGCACGGCTCCTGTCTCAGTGAAACGGGTGAGTGATATTCTCCTTCTCTCTCTGTCTCTCTTCATGTGCAAAGTGCAGCAGTCATGCAACACGGCTGGCTTAATAGCATTCAAAAAGAAAAAAGGCTTAAAGAATTGAGTGTTGGAGAATAGCCCAAGCCGGTGCATAGATTGTGCTCTCTCTCTCTCTTTCCCTCTCTCTGTCCTTCCTTCCGCAGCCTCCAGCGCTGGGCTCCAGCTCTGAGAGAAATGATCTATTGTGCTTTGTTTATCGCTAGCCATGGTCACTTCTCTGAAATGCAATTGGCTGGAACTACAGCGTGTGGGTCCTGCACCCAGTGTTTTTTCCTCCTCCTCCCTCTCTTTTCCTCTCTCTGCCTCGCTCTCCCTCTCTCTCTCGCTCGTTCATACACATCCCTTTGAGACATGATATGAGCAGGGGTGTCTGGTCCAATGCACTTCTCTCGCTCTCTCTGTGTTCTGCATTCATCTGAAATGACAATATATAGGACATATTGCTGTGCAAGAGTTGAAATGGACATAAAGACTAAATAGTAAAATAATAATGACATACCGGTAAATATAGTTTTTATTGATAAAGATGTATGTTGTGTTTAGGTTACACTATTTTAGCTGTCTTTTGAATGCTGGTGGGATTGCTGATATGACCTATATTTTATGTTATCAATTACCACAGATTTATACTTAATTTACACTTTTGTCTCGCATATAAAATGTGTGTTGCCATTCTATGTCAGCTGTTTAGAAATAATTGAAGGTATATATTATATTATGGGAACCCCCTGCCCATTACCCAGGTCTTTATCATATTATTTGAGCCAAGATCTGTTCTGCTCGAATGGCTCTTCAGACATGCACGCTAGACATTTTTTAAATTTACATCATTATAGTCAGAGTTACAAAATATTTGCAGTGTGCACCTGTTATTTTCAAGAGCGAATATATGATAGACATAATTAAAGACAAAACAAAGACTATGAAGAGTTACCTATCAAGTGTTTTTGTACCTTACCTTTAAAAAAAGATGTGGATGTGAGTGGTCCCACACCAGATTAGTTCCTGTTTAGGCAGTGCACTATGAAGGTTTGAAGTAATGAAGGGAATCAGACCCAGCCTCACTACTGACCAGGCCAGCCCAGCGTGCCAGAGTCTGGCCCCGGTCCGGATGTCTTATTTAGGCCTATTAAATAGACTCACACAGACAAACAAGACAGACAAAAACACAGCACTTGTTTAAAAAACAAATAGAATCAAAATCAAATGTTATTTCCCACATTCTTTGTAAAAAAAAAAAACAGGTAAAGACTAACAATGAAATGCTTAATTACGGGTCCTTTTTCAACAATGCAGAGTTAAAGGCAAAAAATAAAATTGCAAATAGAAATAGTGACACCAGGAATAAATATACAGTGAGTAACAAATAACAATGCAGAGTAAAATATAACATGGCTATATACAGGGAGTACCAGTACCGAATCGATGTGCAGGGGTACGAGGTAGTTGAGGTGGCTATATACATATTCTTATTTGACCTTTATTTAACTAGGCAAGTCAGTTAAGAACAAATTCTTATTTTCAATGACGGCCTAGGAACAGTGGGTTAACTGCCTGTTCAGGGGCAGAACGACAGATTTGTACCTTGTCAGCTCGGGGGTTTGAACTTGCAACCTTCCGGTTACTAGTACAACGCTCTAACCACTAGGCACCCTGCCGCCCCTGGTGGCAGTGCTTGAATTGGGATGAAAGAGGTGCTGGAGCTGTCTTTTTCCAAGTCGGTCCATTAGACTATGTTAACAGAAATTCACAAATTACATTATGCTATAGAGACCTCTGATTATTAAATGTTAAGGGTTCAAAAACAATGACTATTATACTAGTCTGCCTCCTGTACCTGCCTGCCCTGACCCAGAGCCTGCCTGCTGGCCTGGACCTGCCTGACTCTGACCTGATCACAAACCTCTCTCTGCCTGCCCTGATCCAGAGCCTGCCTGCTGGCCTGGACCTGCTTGACTCTGACCTGATCACAAACCTCTCTCTGCCTGCCCTGACCCAGAGCCTGCCTGCTGGCCTGGACCTGCCTGACTCTGACCTGATCACAAACCTCTCTCTGCCTGCCCTGACCCAGAGCCTGCCTGCTGGCCTGGACCTGCCTGACTCTGACCTGATCACAAACCTCTCTCTGCCTGCCCTGACCCAGAGCCTGCCTGCTGGCCTGGACCTGCCTGACTCTGACCTGATCACAAACCTCTCTCTGCCTGCCCTGACCCAGAGCCTGCCTGCTGGCCTGGACCTGCCTGACTCTGACCTGATCACAAACCTCTCTCTGCCTGCCCTGACCCAGAGCCTGCCTGCTGGCCTGGACCTGCCTGACTCTGACCTGATCACAAACCTCTCTCTGCCTGCCCTGACCCAGAGCCTGCCTGCTGGCCTGGACCTGCCTGACTCTGACCTGATCACAAACCTCTCTGCTGCCCAGAGCCTGCCTGCTGCCTGACCTGAGAGCCTGCCTGCTGGCCTGGACCTGCCTGACTCTGACCTGATCACAAACCTCTCTCTGCCTGCCCTGACCCAGAGCCTGCCTGCTGGCCTGGACCTGCCTGACTCTGACCTGATCACAAACCTCTCTCTGCCTGCCCTGACCCAGAGCCTGCCTGCTGCCGGCCTGGACCTGCCTGACTCTGACCTGATCACAAACCTCTCTCTGTCTGCCCTGACCCGAGCCTGCCTGCTGGCCTGGACCTGCCTGACTCTGACCTGATCACAAACCTCTCTCTGCCTGCCCTGACCCAGAGCCTGGACCTGCCTGACTCTGACCTGATCACAAACCTCTCTCTGCCTGCCCTGACCCAGAGCCTGCCTGCTGGCCTGGACCTGCCTGACTCTGACCTGATCACAAACCTCTCTCTGCCTGCCCTGACACAGAGCCTGCCTGCTGGCCTGGACCTGCCTGACTCTGACCTGATCACAAACCTCTCTCTGTCTGCCCTCAATCTGCTCTTTGCCTGCCCCGTGTTTCTAATAAACCATCTGAGAACTGGTACTACCCGCCTCCCGTGTCTGCATTTGGTTCATATCCGGAGTCGTGATAGTATAAGGTGCAAATAAACATGTTTCAGGGGACATCCATGCACAGCAAGTTATATTTTAACGTTGCAACAAATACATTGCTACTGTTTAATAGACGGGAATCCCAGTTTTCCAACGGTGCAGATTTATTTAGGCAAGATTTAGTGGCGGTGACGACGACGATATTAATGCTTAGTTAGCTATAGTTAACTAGCGAGATAACTGCTAAATGGTATGTTTTGAATTGGCTATCTAGTTAGTCTGTCATTATTTTATACATGCTGCTGATTTGTCGCGCGCTCTCTCCTCGGGCAACGGCCTACTGGCATGCAACACACAAAGAAGGGTCTTTCCGATAATGGTTGATATGTATATTTATAAGTGATTGGTCATATTTAAAAGCGTGGCTTCATGAATTACATTACTTTTCATGATCTTACAAACCCTAATTTGACCATTTGGAACGGCGCATCAAGCGCATTCAGGTTGGTGTATTTTCAATCTGCACAATCTCGAACAGCCTACTGTCACGCACAGATTTACAGAGTAGCGGCAAATAAATTTGAACAAAGCGGAATCAGGAAACGAATGCCCACTCACCATTGCTATTCAATGCAGATCCCGCCTTCATTCTGCATTGATTAACATTTTTTTGCCTTATGCGTGAATCTGGGACGATGATAGGCTACTTTGTTTTATAGAGGAGCTGGTACGCAATTACCCAAACATTTGAAATGCCGGTATGGCGCTCTGGATAGCTCCTGCACAATTCAAGCACTGCATAAACAGTGTATTCGGAAGGTATTCAGACCCTTTGACTTTTTCCACGTTGTTACATTACAGCCGTATTCTGAAATTGATTAAATTGTTGTTTATCCTCATCACTCTACACATAATACCCCATCATTACAAATATTTATATATATTTTTGTATAAAATAAAAACGGAAATATCACAGTTATATAAGTACTCAGACCCTTTACTCAGTACTTTGCTGAAGCATCTTTGACAATGATTACAGCCTCAAGTCTTTTTTGGCTATGATGCTACAAGCTTGGCACACCTGTATATATATATATATATGCCATTTAGCTGACGCTTTTATCCAAAGCGACTTACAGTCATGTGTGCATACATTCTACGTATGGGTGGTCCCGGGAATCGAACCCACTACCCTGGCGTTACAAGCGCCATGCTCTACCAACTGAGCCACAGAAGGACCAATTGGGGAGTTTCTCCCATTCCTCTCTGCAGATATGCTCAAGCTCTGTCAGGTTGGATGGGGAGCATCACTGCACAGCTATTTTCAGGTCTCTCTAGAGATGTTTGATCGGGTTCAAGTCCGGGCTCTGGCTGCACCACTCAAGGACATTCAGATACTTGTCCCAAAGCCACTCCTGCGTTGTCTTGGCTGTGTGCTTAGGGTTATTGTCTGGTTGAAAGGTGAACCTTTCCCCCAGTCTGAGTGCTCTAGAGCAGGTTTTCATCAAGGATTTCTCTGTACTTTTCTCTGTTCATCTTTCCCTCGATCCTGACTAGTCTCCCAGCACCTGCCTCTGAAAAAAATCCCCACAGCATGATGCTGCCACCACCATGCTTCATCGAAGGGATGGCGCTAGGTTTTCTCCAGACGTGATGTTTGGCATTCAGGCCAAAGTCTTCAATCTTGGTTTCATCAGACCAGAGAATCATGTTTCTCATGGTCTGAGAGTCCTTTAAGTGCCTTTTGGCAAATTCCAATCGTGCTGTCATGTGCCTTTTACTAAGGAGTGGCTTCCGTCTGGCCACTCTACCATAAAGGCCTGATTGCTGGAGTGCTGCAGACATGGTGGTACTTCTGGAAGTTTCTCCCATCTCCACAGAGGAACTCTGGAGCTCTGTCAGTGACCATGGGGTTCTTGGTCACCTCCCAGACCAAGGCCCTTCTCCCCCGATTGCTCAGTTTGGTTGGGCGGCCAGCTCTAGGAAGAGTCTTGGTGGTTCCAAACTTCTTCCATTTAAGAATGACAGAGGCCACTGTACTCGTGGGGACCTTTAATACTGCAAACATTTCTATGTACCCTTTCCCAGATCTGTGCCTTTAGACAATCCTGTCTCAGAGCTCTACGGACAATTCCTTCAACCTCAAGGCTTGTTTTTTGCTCTGATATGCACTGTCAACTGTGGGACCTTATGTAGACAGGTGTGTGCCTTTCCCTATCATGTCCAATCAATTGAATTTACCACAGGTGGACTCCAATCAAGTTGTGGAAACATCTCAAGGATGATCAATGGAAACAGGATGCACCTGAGCTAAATTTCGATTCTCATAGCAAAGATTCTGAATACGAACGTAAATATTGTTATTCTGTTTTTATTTAGCATAAATTAGCAAAATTTTTGAACAACCTGTTTTCGCTTTGTCATTATGGGGTATTGTGTGTAGATGATGAATAAAAAAAATATGTAATCAATTTTAGAATAAAGCTATAATGTAACAAAATGTGAAAAAAACATTTCTCTCCTCTCGTAGGCTTGCGTCGGTGGGCAACTTACAGCTGGGTTTTCCTTTGCAATGCGTAATAGTTTGCAAGCCCTGCTTCATCTGCCGAGTGTCAGAGCTGGCATAGTAGGATTCAATCTTAGTCTTAGTCCTGGTATTGACGTTTTGCCTGTTTGATGGCTCATCAGAGGTCGTAGTGGGATTTCTTATAAGCATTCATATTAGTGTCCCGCTTCTTGAAAGCAGCAGCTCTAGACTTCAGCTCAGTGAGGGTGTTGCCTGTAATCCATGGCCTTTGGTTGGGGTATGTACATACAGTCACTTTGGTGACGATCCCAGATTTTTTGCGAGTCTGTGCTAGCAAAACCATCCTGCAGTTTAGCATCTGCTTAATCAGACTATTTCTGTATTGAGTGTTCCACTGGTACTTCCTGTTTTGAGTTTTTGCTTGCAGGAAGTAGGAAGCAGGAGGATAAAGTTATGGTCTGATTTGCCAACAGGAGGGTGAGGGAGGGCCTTGTATGTGTTTCTGTGGGTGGAGTAAAGGTGATCTAAAATGTTGTTGCCTTGTTGCACAGGTCACATGCTGGTAAAATAAAGGTAAAACAGATGTCAGTTTTCCTGCATTAAAATCATCGGCCACGAGAAACGCTGCACCTGAATGTGCATTTTCTTGTTTGGTTATATCTCATTGAGTTCGGTCTTAGAGCCAGCATCGGTTTGTGGTGGTAAATAGACAGAAAACTATCTTGCCAAATAGTATGGTCTGCAGCTTATCATGACTGGTATTTCAACTCAGTCGAGCAAAAACTTGAGACTTCGTTAACAATAAAGATTGCGCACCAGCTGCTGTTAACAAAGAGACACACCCATTCTCCCTTCGTCTTACCCAAGGCTGCCGTCTGGTGTTGACAATGCGTAGAAAAACCAGCGAGATGTATATTCATGTTCTCGAATATCACAGTTTTTCAGGTTCGTTGATAGGACAGTCTTGAACAGAGCTCATCCAGTTTGTTCTCCAGTGACTGCACCTTCGCCAACAGAACAGAATCCAATGGCGGTGTTTGTCGACGTAGTCTCGTCAGGATGCCGCCTCGCCTGCCTCTTTTTTTCACTCTCTCTTCCTCTTTAGAGTCCCAGGGAATAGGGTCTGGTCTGTATTAAGCAGAATCTCCAGAGCTGCCAACTTGTTGAGGTAGACATGTTCATCCAAATTGAGGTTCATGATCACTGTTCTGATGTCCAGAAGCTGTTTTCAGGCATAGGACATGATGGCGGACGCATTATGTACACATTTTTATTAGATCAGCGTTAAAACTCCACGAAAAATAGCAAAATTGTTCAGGAGCTTTTAAGACGGCTGCTATACACTGCAGCTCCATCTTCATCTTCAAACCTCTTGATTCACTGTGAGCACTGACAGGACTGGGCAACAGTCTGAGAAATGTGTTGAGTAGCACTAAACTGCTCTCAGGACCCAACTCTGAGCCAAAGAGTCAGATGTAATGTGCTGCAGGAAGGAGGGCTGCCAAAGACTATAATATGAGCTCTGATTATCTGACATCAAATGACATGGCCGTTTTTAAAACTGCTGTTTAAGTTCTTACCTGGCAAGCTTCTTGATAAATAAGTATAAATACTTTTCATGTGGTTTCATGCTTTTTCTGTTGTTTGTTCTAGCCTGTATCGTGGCATTCACCATGAAGTTTAGGAACTGAGTAGATTTATGGTTTTGTTTGTGTGTTTGTTTGACTATGCACACACACACATATATATATATATATATATATATATATATATATATATATATATATATATATATCTGTTAGTGTGGGTGTGTTTACTCTAATTTGCTGTATCACGGATGTGTGGTGATCTGAGTTGGAGCGGCGCAGAGTGAGTCTTAGCCTGGATTACAGGGCTCAGAGATAGGGCTGAATCCAGCCAGCTGTCTGACATGAATTGATCGGATTAGAAAGTGTGGGTTCCTTTCCCCCACGGGGAGACCAAGCAGGTTGTGTATAATTGACTTTACTCCCTGAATGTCTTGTGGGCTAGGGAGGTCTGTCTGTCTGGGAGGGGGTTATCCCTAGGAGCCTGGCGGAGGCTTAGGAACAGATCGATATCACCAGTGTTGAGTTGCAGCAGGGAACCTACCTAAATAACAGTAGGGGGGTCTTTCCACCTCAGAAAGCACAATAAAGGAGGATATCGACACCCAGCATCTCAGATTGTTCTGAAATTGTTTCTGTAGTTAGAGACAGGTAAAATTAGAGTTCCTGAAACATTATTTTGTTAAAATTGTTTTATTTTATCTCAGAGAAATTGATTGCACCCAAATTGGCCATTTTAATTTATAGGATTCAGATACTATTCAATGAATATAGTGCCCAACAAACGTTTTCCTACCAATGAGTAAGACTTGAGGAATCAAAAACTTATTCGAAAGCCACCCACGTACCTCTCATATCCCATGCCAATCCCACCCCAACAACCAGTGAACAGTATTAGTTCTCTGTTTGACAAGTAGTATGAAGCTGTGGCTTGGAGTATTGCTTCTTCATTCTTTGTCATGTATTCCCTGTTAATATGGTGATGTTTTTTTCCCCCTGTTCAGATACATTTGTCATTGATGTTGCTTTCATTATTTACCATCAATTAGTGTGAAAGTACCAGGTTTTGACTACTAGATAACACTGTTGCTGATATACCACAACACTTTTTAAAATCCATTTAGCTGGTCTCTTGTGTTTATTAAATAGATCAACATTTCCTTTGCAACTTTGTGTAGAAAACCAATAGAACTGTCTTATTATGAAAATAAATTGTGTGGTCATCCTCACAATTCAAGCCTGCCCTTCATGAAAGCATTTCAAAAAGCTTATTTCTGGCCTCCTGAGTGGCGCAGCGGTCTAAGGCACTTGTGGGGGGCTAAACGACTTCAGGGATAAGCGAGCGGGTGTCAAGGTGTTATGAAGTGAAGCTTGGCGGGTCATGTTTTGGAAGAAGCATGACTCAACCTTTGCCTCTCCCGAGCCCATTGGGGAGTTGCAGCGATGAGACAAGATCGAAATTGGGGAGAAAAGGGGGTACAATTACAAAAACATTGAAGAGAAAATAAGCTTATGTCTCTGTTTACATCCCTGTTAGTGAGCATTTCTCCTTTGCCAAGATAGTCCATCCACCTGACAGGTGTGGAATATCCAGAAAATTAAACGGCATGATCATTACACAGGTACACCTTGTGCTGGGGATAATAAAAGGCCACTCTTTGCAGTTTTTTTTGTCACACAAAACAATGCCATAGATGTTTCAGGTTTTGAGGAAGCCTGCAATTGACTTGCTGACTACAGGAATGTCCACCAGAGCTGTTGGCAGAGAGTTTAATGTTAATTTCTCTACCATAAGCAGCCTCCAACGTCATTTTAGAGAATTTGGCAGTACGTCTAACCAGCCTCACAACCGCAGACTACATGCAACCTCGCTAGCCCAGGACCTCCACATCGGATTTCTTCACCTGCGGGATCGTCTGAGACCAAACTGTGAGTTTGCACAACCAAATAATTTATTCTCAAACTGTCAAAAACCGTCTCAGGGAAGCTCATCTGCGTGCTTGTCGTCCTCACCAGGGTCTTGACCTGACTGCAGTTTGGTGTGGTAACCGAATTCAGTGGGCAAATGATCACCTTCGATGGCCACTGATACGCTGGAGAAGTGTGCTCTTCATGGATGAATCCTGGTTTCAACTGTATTGGGTAGATGACAGACAGTGTGACATGTGAACAAGCAGTTTGCTGATGTCAAAATTGTGAACGGAGTGCCCCATGATGATAATGGGGTTATGGTATTGGCAGGAATAAGCTACGAACAATGAACATAATTGCATTTTATCAATGGCATTTAAATGCACAGAGATACTGTGGCGAGATCCCGAGGCCCATTGTTGTGCCATTCATCCGCCACCATCACCTCATGTTTCAGCATGATAAGACACGTCCCCGTCTCGCAAGGATCTGTACACAATTCCTGGAAACTGAAAATGTCCCTCATACTCACCAGACATGCCACCCATTGAGCACGTTTGGGATGCTCTGGATCGCCTTGTATGACAGCCTGTTCCAATTCCCGCCAATATCCAGCAACTTCCACAGCCATTAAAGAGGAGCTGGACAACATTCTACAGGCCACAATCAACAGCCTGATCAACTCTATGCGAAGGAAATGTGTCACACTGCATGATGTAAATGGTGGTCACACCAGATACTGACTGGTTTTCTGATCCATGCCCCAACTCTTTTCTTTTACGTTTCTGTGTCCAACAGATGCATATCTGTATTCCCAATTGTGTGAAATCTGTAGATTAGGGCCGAATGAATTAATTTCAATTGACTGATTTCCTTATATGAACTGTAACTCAAAATCTTTAAATTGTTGCATTTATATTTTTGTTCAGTGTAATATCTAATCATATCAAGACAATTTAATAATCAAGAGGTTCCCATGTGATAAGGTGAGAAAACGCAGGGTGTGGATGTAGAAAGTCCACTTGATTAGTGAAGTGTGCTTGTTATACACACTGTGGAGTGTTATTGTGATGTATCCTTCACCCCATACTGTTGATTACAGTCATCTAACCAGTAGGCTACGGTAGGTTTTCCATGCCCAGTGATACAGTAGTGTTATAGTATGTATCCACTTATCTTCAGTAGCACTACTGACTAAGGAAAGAAGCTTGGAAGTGTTCTTTTGTCTTTTTAAATACTATATAGCAAAATAATCACAAAGCCATTATATAAATATGAACTATACAGTGTCGGCTAACACATCAATCAAATATGTTATTTCCAACTTCATTTTCCTAATGTCTTGTAAATAGCTGCACTGGTGAGAGATGTCTTTTTAGATGTACTTAAAACAGAACATTCATTTATTTTTAAGTTAGTTCTGCATGCTATCCCTTTGTTTTTCTCTTTCTTAAACATCAACTTAAAATTATCCATGGAAAGATACGGACTATAGTATATTTCAGTGAAGTAATGAGTGTTCTTCATTTCCAATAAGCTGTCATTAATTCTGTCTCTCGGTAAAATATAGGGATTCTCCACATAGGCCTTATAGGCACGAGTAAAGAGTGAAGAGTGGACTAACCTCGCCTATTTTGGCACAGACTAAGGTTCACTTTAATGGATCAATTCTTTTATTATTAAAGGCGGCCTCTGTAGTGCAGACTAATACATTCTGAATTGATCCCCCTCCAAACCTTTATTGCCATTTCTCCAGCGAAAGATATGTTCACTAGAATAAAGATTTAACATAGTGACTTGCCGTTAAATAAGCCTATAAACTGAAGTATTCACATTCTCATGGAAAGAAAATAAAAGGCGAGAGAGAAAGAGCTGGAATTGCCAGCAGGCTTTTGGAATATCATTACCACATTTTGCTAAAAATTCAAATCATAGCATAAGGACGGTACCTGATAATTAAAACTGTCTCGGTGCGCCAGGGCTTTGATACGTACTCAAACGTCTGTGTGTGTTTGTCTGACTCTGTGTGTGTGTGTCTGTGTGTCTGTGTGTGTGTGCGCACGGGTTTGTGTTTGTGTGTGTGCACACCATCCAATAGCGTGCACAGTCTAGGATATATTAAATCGGAGGCCATTCTTTCAGAATAGGGATGCACATTCAGTTTACCTTGTGTGTCTGTTTTGTGGATTGATTGGCTTTTGTCTCTGTGGTATGCTGAGGTATTTCCATAGACCGGAGAGACTAGTGAAAAGTTGTGGCTCTATGTAGTCACCTCTTTAACTCATTTTTTGGGGCCTGAGACAAGGGCCCTGTTCAGTCAAAAAAATGATAAACAGTGAATCCCGTTAATCCAATGTAAGAAATGCATTCATAATGCCAGGTATGTTTCATTGTAAATCATATTATCATTGAAACAAAATGAAACTCAACAATCAGAACATGCTCTCTTGTTGCATAAAAGCTATGTTTATTTCTGTGCTACCTAGGAAGTCATACTCTGGCAGTTTTAAATGAACAGGGCCCTCAGTCAGAGCTGAGAATAGTGTGGAGTCTTTGCGGTAATGGAGCCTGAAGCGTGCCAGACCATTATTGACCAAATCTGTGTGAATGAGCCCAGCAGTTGAGGACATAATGATCCAGACTCACTGGGGTCTGTGTACCCAGCCCACGGGCTAGCCACTCGATCGCTGATCAATAGCTTTTTATTAAAATTGTTTGCAAAGAAATACAAATCCATATTGTTTTCCTTGGACAGGGGCACTGTGAAATATGTTGATATATTTATATATTTTTCCAGATGAATGCAGAAAATGATTGGTTGATATGCATGAGAAAACCACAGGGCAGTGGTGGGGCGATATCGGAATATCCACTTGGAATTGATAAAAAAAAAAAAATGCATTTATGATGATCTTATTTTCCCTCTCTTCAATAGGGGTTGAATTACATATCATATTACCCTCATATTAAGAAAAAGGTTATAACATAAGTCATTATAATACTTCTGCCAATAATGATATGCTGAGAGAGGCTTATTGATTCAGCTTATGATGCACCTGGACTAAATGAATTGCAAATTTGTCTATTGGCAATCTCTGCCACTCACTTCGATTCAGTGTTAGTATGTTGAATTGCACCAGCCAGAAAATTATCTTAGCATTTCAGAGGCACTGGAATACTCAACAAGGAAACCTTGTCACCAAACAAGATTTGTCTTCATTCCTCTTTCTCACTATTGTGCCTTCACAGGTTAAATCACATTTATAATCCTTCCACTGCAGCAGACTATCTGACATGTAATGGAATTTGAAGACCATCTTTATTCAGATCTGCAGTTGGGTGAGATTACCAAACAAACTGCCCACCTCTCTACTTCTCCTCTCTGGGGAAGACAAGGAAGGAAACAGGGACGGCAAACAGACATGTGTAAAGACAGTGTGAAAGGATACAGGGAGACTTAAAGTACGGGTTTATGTTTTCTCTTTGCAGAAGATGTAGAGGAGCTGGAGAGTGAGTGAAGGAGTGAAGCTGAGACCTGGACGGAGAGATCTGCTGGAGGAAAGGAGAGAGAGAGGTGAGTTGGGAAAGTGGTGTGGAGAGCGGGTGGGAGGGGGTAGGAAAGTGGAGAGAGAGAAAGAGAGAGAGAGCTGGAGGAAATTGGGAATTTCTACAGTGTTTGTTATCTAAAGTGGTGTATTTCTTTGAAACGGTTCCTGGTGAGGCTGGCATTGCTGCTGAAAGAGGGCATGCGGTCTCTGTAGTGCCGTAGCTTAGATGACTGAGATTTCTTTGATCACCTTGGTAACCGTCTCCTAATGTGACTGCTGCTGGTGAATTGTTGCTGATCTCAGACCAGAATTAGGCTGGTCTGACTGTGTAGTGTATTGTTTACCGGATGGGGTCATTGCTGCTTGTCAGTCCATTAACACCTAGTCTGTCCTCAAGCACAAGGAGATAAATAGACATGTGGAAATATTAGCAGGTGTTTCCACAGCAAGGTTAATACATTCATTATTTCGTTCCTGTGACTGGTATGACTGCTTCTCATTGTTTGTGTTAATGGTCCCTTTTCAGTTGAACCAAAATGATATAATTTGTTGTTGTATTATCAGATTCTTCAAGAATTGAAAGTTTAACTTTTTTGTACAATTTACATTTTCAGCAATATTTGTCACTTACTTAATATTTGTTTCTGGGCATCTAGTTTAATCTTGAATGTTGAGATAAGGAGCATGTTGCAGTGAGGAGAGAGTTGCAGTTGCACATGCCGACCAAAAGAGGGCAACATGATGTCAGAATTCCTGTTCTGGGTCCTGAATGAGATTGTATGTGTCGGGTTAAACGCGTAAGTAACAATAATTTACATTTACGCTTGGAACGGCTTCCCTCGCGCTGTCAGTCTGCAGTTCAAAGCGCCTTCCACTCTCCTGGCTACAAAGCAGCACCTTGTCACATGGTAAAGACAGCGAGGCTTGGGATGAAGTTCTTCACAGTCAAGGTGCCATTATGAAAGACCTTGCCTTGGCGTGGAAGCCAAATCAAAACAAGGGGAAAATTAAATGTGCCAGTCTCTTCCTCCTGAAACCGTCTCAGCTGCCCTTTTCTGGGCCTCAGCCAAGGACGTCTAGATGTTAAACAAACCCTCTTATATTACTTTACTTTTATTACTATTCTAGTCTGAGTTTGAGTTATCTTTTAATTATATTTATATTTAAGATTTGTATCATTATCTTTACCATTGTTGTTAATGGAAGCTTTGTTAATGGAACATTTGAGAAATCTCCAAGTCATCTCTAAAAATGATGCATTTACAAAACACCCCACATTCAGATTAAAGCTGTCCAGTTGAAGTGATCTTTGATTCGTACAGTTGCGTTTTGATTGCTATTGAATGCTTTTACAGTAGTTTTATGGGTGTACATCAACACGCCCCCATAGTTGTCCCAGTCAAGTAGTATCCCCAGTCCATTCTGCTGAAGAGACCACAATCTTCAGCTCCACTGCTACCCTCTATACCACGAAGCCCCTTACCCTGCACTCCTGTCCTCCCTCAACCCATGTCCCTGAGTGGAGAATGATAGCCCTCTTTGGCACAGTGTTCTGCCTTTGTTCCCTGTCAGGGGCAGCCTGCTGGAAAATACAGTGGCAGGGTCAGTGGTAGTTCAATATCTGGCCAGCAGAGGGCAAGGTGCCCTGGCAAGGGGACGTAGTTCGAGAGAGAAGGAGATATTGTACAGTAGTGGTATGGCATTTTAAAAACCACAGGGTTGTCCCGACTAGAGAAAACATCAGACTACATGCTCAGTATTAGATTCTTCTTTTTCATATTATTACTATTAAAAGGTATAAGTGGGAAGGAGTAAGTTATAATATATCTTCTCAGTAGTATTACTAATACTGTTAATAGGTAGTGCTCCTAATTACAAACTAATAGATAGATAACTGCTGTATTAGCCCAGACAAAAACTAATACTGGTACCACAAGAAATGCATTACAGTACAGTAATTGTAGAACAATTCAATTAAGTTGTACATGCTGTACAATTAGACTTTCCTGTTATGGAATTTAACAGTAAATGACTTGCATATTTGTGAGACATTTGCAAGTATTCAGGGATCATTTGATTTGTCGGTCAATGCACGCTCTCTGGGATCACCAAGGTGGAACTAAAAACATTCATCTCTCTTGTCAAGCTGTGCTCAAGTCATATGTAACAATTTACTCTACTGTATTGAAAAAATAGATTGCACACAACAATAGATTGCACACAGGATTTCCAAGTCTATCCATTTACTGTTTTCGGCTTCAATGTCATAACATTTTTATTTACATTTTTTCTGACTGTCAATAGATTTCTGACAAATTTATGTGGCAAGCTCATTTTCACCAATGTCTGTTTAGAAACAGCAATAGCAGTTGCATTTAGACACCCTGTTTCCATTCTGTAAAACAAACCCCTTGTACTGCCGAACAACCCTCGAAACTAACTCATTACAAATATATCTCCTGTTTCCCTCTTTTGTCTTTGGTCTTATCTGGGCTAATGTGGAATTCATATTCAGAGACAAGAGAGTTTTGCTGAAGTAGACATTTTGTTTCTTCTCAAACACCAAACGCCCAAAAAGCAGCTTGTTTTTTTTGTCTAACATTTAGCTAATTGATTATCACATGCCTCAGTCTTATCAGCAAACTGTTATTTTGTAAATGAATATACAGGCACGATCTGCCTTTGTAGTACATTATTTGTGGACAAAATATGCAGACAGAGAAGAACACAAGTAGGTTTTCTGTTGCAGTGTCTAATTACGTATGCTTGCACCTATACAGAGACGGGAGTATTTATAGCTGAAATGTATTCACACTCCCCCAGTCAAATCATACGCCAGGCATCTGTTTATGAAGTGGCTCTTTTACTCCCAGCATTCCGGAACGCTCTTCCACGACCCGGGAGAACGAAGGCTTAATCGCTCCTGTCTTCCTGATCCACCCAATGATCTTTATGTGATCACTTTGACTTGTTTATGTGGTTTCTGCAGGATCTCTCGTCGCCGCCGCAATCCTTTCAGGAGGAATAGATCGTGAGAAAGGGATAGAGGGAGATGGATGGCAAAATGGAAGGAAAGAGAATGAAAGGTCATCATAAAATGAGGGATGAAGGGACAGAGGGAGATAATTTATCTGCTACACCTCTATATAGATTCCTTTGTAGTTGCAGTCCCGTTGCTTTCTAACAAAGCATACACACAGACAGACAGACATAGTCAGTGACTAACACACACAGCAGCAGCAGCACCTCACTGCACCCAGATAGTCTGATGTGTCTGACCGGCCCTGGCAGAACATCCTATGCTTCATTTTCGGCATACAGATGGTGAGGGGGAAATGATACTTTAAAGAGAAGGGGAGAAAGAAGGGAAGGAGAAGAAGAGAAAACATTTGGAAGGTGATTAGTTGTTCTGGCGGATCTTGGCAGTGGAGAAGGCTGGAACACTAATCTGCGCTTTGGTTGGAGACATTTTCGCACAGTAGGTCCCTCTTTCCGCCCCCTCTCAATTTTAAGCCCCGTGTCAAGCTCAAGCTCCTTTCCAGAGCTCGCTGCTCTCATTTCCTCTGCCTTCTGGCGAGCCCTGCTATTTATAAGAAATCATTTTTCTTCCTCTCTTTTATTTAATTCTTTCCCAGCGTGTTTTATTTTCTGCCCTGCTTAGGAAGGTGCCCAGATGAGTGGCAGGCGGCCAGAGGTTCTCTCCTCTTCCTCTCTCCTCCTCTTCCTCTCATCGCATGTCTTTTTCACATCCAGAATCCTCAGCTTAGAAGCAGTCCAACTGCTTGACACTACCTGAGGAGATGTGTAAACACACGCACACACACTGATACACACACACACACACTGATACACACACACTGATACACACACACACACTAGCACAGCACAACATTTGTGCTATTTCTACCAGAAATGTGTAGACTTATTTAAACTATTTTGGATAGCAAGTGTAGCAATGTGTGTAGACTGACCAGGTAAATCCAGGTGAAAGCTATGATTTCTTATTGATGTCACAATCCACTTCAATCAGTGTAGATGAAGGGGAGGAGACACGTTAAAGAAGGATTTTTAAGCATTCAGACAATTGAGACATGGATTGTGTATGTGTACTATTCATAGGGTCAATGGGCAAGACAACATTTTTAAGTGCCTTTGAACTGAGTATGGTGGTAGGTGCCAGGCGCACCGGTTTGAGTGTGTCAAGAACTACAATGATGCTGGGTTTTTCACACTCAACAGTTTCCCATGTGTATCAATAATGTTCCACCACCCAACGGCAGGCCAGTGGTCAAAAATGGGTAATTGACGAAAGGGGACGAAGGAGGCTGACAAGAATTGTGCAGAGCAACAGACGGGCTACAGTTGGTCAACTGACAGTCCAGTACAACATTGGTGCCCAAAGACACATAAAGGAATGCGCAACTCGTCGTACTTTGACATGAATGGGGTGTGGCAGCTGATGACCTTACAGAGTTCCAAGGAACGAAAACACTGGACACTGGAGAATTGGAAAAACATTGCCTGGTCTGATGAATCCCGGTTCCTGCTGTTTCACGCTGATGGGACGACTAGAGTATGGAGAAAACCAAATGAGTATATGCATCCATCATGCTGCGTGTCAACATCGCAGGCTGGTGGTGATGGTGCTGGGCGTGTTTTTCATGGCACACATTGGGCCCCTTGATTAAAGTTGTGGAACGTTTGAATGCCACAGGATATTTGAACATCACTGCCAATCAGGTGCATCCCTTCATGGCAGCAGTGTATCCATCTGCAAATTGATTTTTTTTCAGCATAAGGCCAGGATTGTCCAGGAATGGTTCCACAAACATGACAGTGAATTCAGCTTACTACAGTGTCTTGCCCAGTCACCAGATCACAATCCAATTGAGCATGTGTGGGATGAGATGGAACGTGCAATTCGGAGTAGAGATCCACTGCCTGCCAACTTGACACAACTGTGGGAAGCATTGGAGTCAACATGTGCCAGGATCCCTGTTGAAGGCCTTTGACACCTTGTAGAGTCCATGCCCCAACGAATTGAGGCTGTTCTGATGGCAAAAGGGGATGCAACTCAATTAGAAAGATGTTCCTAATGTTTTGTACACTCAGTGTATGGATTTAGATCTCAATAATGTATGAACAGCAAATTAAATAAAGTAAATTTAGTGTAGTGATGAGTATTTGAATTATATGAAATACAATAAGGTGAAACACTGTACTCGCAGTTGAAAAAAAGAGGTTCAAGTTACATGATTTTGATTGAGTTTGCAATATTTCTCTCTCGATCCCTCTTTCTTTTTATTTGCCTTCGTCTTCCCTCCTCAACAGTCAGTAAAATTAATTTCCCTGACCTTAGCTTCGCCTGAGCAGCAGGGTTCAAATTCCAGCGTTCTTTATACTGCCGTTTTATTTCACTATAAAATATGTTCAACAGGATAATGAGAGCTTGGGGAATCCGCTTATAGATTTTTATTTCGTGGCCGGAAAAAAATACAAAATAATTAAAGTTGAGTAAACAGGCACCTGGTCAGGGGGGGACTGAACCGGGGGGGGGTGGTGAACTTTAAGACAAGTTGGAGTCTTAGTTTTCTCGTCTCTAACGTGAGGGAACTCACTCAAGCTGATGACCCAGAGAGTTGAGAGTGGCACAGACTTGAACAGAGAATAGGAGCTGGAAGGGGGATACTATTTCCTATAGGGAGATGATAAGGGAACATCCACATGGTAACAGCACCAGGTGTTTGTGTCCTATACCTAAACAGACATGTAAGGATGCTAATTGTTCCACTTAGGGCCCCAAGCTGTGTGCATTTACCTGGAAATAACATTTAGAGGCATCAACCCACCACCCGAACACAACAGCTGCCACTTAGAGGTGTCAGGCTTTTTTAACTTCTCTGTCTATCTGATGAATGCTATTAGGGTACAACCATTCATTCAGATATGGGCAGTAGCTACACGGCCAACATTGTCCAAAGGCCTTAACCATAATGATCCATTAGACTCTGTCAGAATGTCAGTTCTGATACTGTAATGTACTGTGAATTGGTGTCTGATACTATGTGATGGATGCCCAACTTAGATCATTCTCCAGAACTGCAAACGGTCCCTTTCTTCCGAAACTTTGCAAAAGCTTAGTCTTTCTTAATCCCCTCACCTTTGTCCAGTTGGTAATGGTGCAGAATGAATAATGTGCTCTGCTTCCCCTAAAAGTAGTCATCTGATCCATGTTTCTCAGGACGCGGTCTCTTAAAGCCCCTGCCACCGGTGTCCTTGCCAGCCTCCATCAATCGCCCGGCGATGGGCGGAACAGAGGAAGAGAGGGGCGATAGATGAAGTGAAAACTTTTCGAGGTATGCAGAGTGTCGGCAGCCGGCCGGGGCGATGGGGAAGAGTTGCCCGGCCTTCTGTAATGGGAGCGAGAGAGAGTGCGAAGGGAGAGCGGGCGCTGATAGATATTGATAGAGATTTTAATGAATGTTCAGGAGAGATGGCACCTAAAGCGCTCCTCTGGTAATGCAGTGTGACAGTGTATTTGTACTAATAACCCCTAAAAGTGGTGATAAAATACTGTGGGCTCCTACTGGAGCTGTGATGGATGTGGTGTGAGTAATTAAACTCCATTAGGATGGGACTTCACTTACCCAGGGATGTGTGTGTGTGTGTGTGTGTGTGTGTGTGTGTGTGTGTGTGTGTGTGTGTGTGTGTGTGTGTGTGTGTGTGTGTGTGTGTGTGTGTGTGTGCGCCAGGGCAGTGCCGGACAGTCAGGCGGCTGGGAGGTAGAAGAATGCATGAAAGCAGCATTATCCCCAGCCAGTCCATCCTAGGGAAAAGGGCACGTGTGTGTGTGTGTGTGTGTGTGTCTGAGTCTGTGTGTGAAGGACTCATGAGTGCAAGCGTCTCTATGATCTCCCATGTTTCATTGCTGATCCCAAAAGAGTGTGTTTACGTGTGTGCGTGTGTGTTAGTGTTTGTACAGTTTACATGACAGGTTGCAGCCGAGGCAACGTCACACATACTGTAAGGGTTTTTGTGTTGACAGGAAAGCATACTTCAGTCTGTTTTCACCGAGTGCTCAATGTCCCCCTGCAGGACCACTGTGGTGTTTAGATGCCAGGAGAGAAGCCCTAGGCTATACTACCCACCTACTGCACTCACTGGGAATACACTGGCCCCACACTACACCACCGTGTTCTACTACTCTCTCCTCTTCACCCTCTCTCTCACACACACACCTTCTCAGGCGCTGGTCCCAGCAGCAGTGCATCCCCCTCCCCTGCTGTTTTAGTGAGCATAGATTCCAGAAGACAGGCATCATGGTTGGCACCCAGGCCTGGGATCTGCCCTCTCTGAAAATGGCTGCGTTAATGACCCTCCTGGGAGCGCCCTGTTGGGCGGCTGAGCGGATATGTCCAGGTGCTGCAACATAAGCATTTCATTAAATATTGAAGCCACCGTTTACAAGCTACTAGCAGTTCTAGTGGCAGAAAAAAGCCTTTTTGGCATCGGTCCAAAAGGGACTATGTATGTGAAATTTTTTCCGCTCTCTTTTTCCACACTCTCTCTCTCTCTTTCTCTCTAATCACACTCTGCTTTTACTTGACCTTTCTTCTTCTAATTAGTTGCCTTGTTGAAAAGCATTGTGGGTAATATATCTTGGGCGATGCAGTTCTCATCTCCCTGTGTGTGCTGCCGATGGTGATGGCTCGCAAATGGTGATTATTTATTCAGGGAAGCCATTTTCCTCTGATCCCAAAATACACAAACCATAAAGCACTGGCCCGCTATGACCCCACTACTCAAAACAGGGGAAAAGGAGAGAGTTCTGTGTGGTTTGGGACACATTGACATTGCGAATGTGCTTGTACACATCTACAAGGACAGACTTATATGCTCTCTATTCCTGTTATGAAATGTACTGTTCTGGTGCATACACATGAGTCTATGCATTTAATTGGTGGTGTTGCTAATGCAATGTAAGAATAATTGTATTAAAACAATAAATGTTAATCTAAAGTACATTTAGTTTTACTCTACTTAGAGTGAGGAATGAGGGAGGCTGGACAAATAAGGGAAAGGGGGGGATACCTAGTCAGCATTCAACTGAAATGTGTCTTCCGCATGTAACCCAACCCCTCTGAATCAGAGAGGTGCAGGGAGCGGCCTTAATCGACATCCACGGCGCCCGGGGAGCAGTGGGTTAACTACCTTGCTCAGGGGATTCGATCCAGCAACCTGTCGGTTACTGGCCCAATGCTTGAACCACTAGGCTACCTGCTAGTCACAGATGTCAGATCTTAATATGCCCCATTTCATCACAGGAGGAAAATAGTCCTGCAGCAGGAGGATTTGAATGAATATTGAATATTTAAAATGGCTGTCAGGAGGCAGCTGGAAGCGATGTTTGTTCGTAGGCTATACAATGCAGTACCGTACCTAGGGGGCTGTAGTTTGGGGATGACTCTGCCAACCAACCATCAAGTATCATCAAGTATTCTCACAGCTTGCTAGAGCATTGTAAACTGCCATAGTGATCTGGGCAGTACACTTTGGCTCTGAGCATCAAGAGTTTGCACCCCGTGCTGGGCAATCGCTTTGACACTTTGTATGAATTGAAACTAACGTCGGTGTAGCCTACTGTTATTATTTAACCAATCCAAAGGCTGCTGCCTACCGACCTCCAAAGGCACCTACCTTAGAAGTAGAACTCTTACAGTTAGGTTACATCCATTTGGGACAGGATTCGAAGGCAGCATCACGTGATAAAGCACATAATCAAACTCTATTGATGACAAATACATATTTTGCAGGTGTAGTGAAATGCTCCTAGCTCCAACAGATCATCCTATGGACAGAGTCTCCCACCTCAGCTGTAGATCTCTGCAGTTCATCCAGAGTGATCATTGGCCTCTTGGCTGCATCTCTGATCAGTCTTCTCCTTGTATGAGCTGAAAGTTTAGAGGGACGGCCAGGTCTTGGTAGATTTGCAGTGGTCTGATACTCCTTCCATTTCAATATTATCGCTTGCAAAGTGCTCCTTGGGATGTTTAAAGCTTGGGAAATATTTTTGTATCCAAATCCGGCTTTAAACTTCTTCACAACAGTATCTCGGACCTGCCTGGTGTGTTCCTTGTTCTTCATGATGCTCTCTGCGCTTTTAACGGACCTCTGAGACTATCACAGTGCAGGTGCATTTATACGGAGACTTGATTACACACAGGTGATTGTATTTATCATCATTAGTCATTTAGGTCAACATTGGATCATTCAGAGATCCTCACTGAACTTCTGGAGAGAGTTTGCTGCACTGAAAGTAAAGGGGCTGAATAATTTTGCACGCCCAATTTTTCAGTTTTTGATTTGTTAAAAAAGTTTGAAATATCCAATAAATGTTGTTCCACTTCAAGATTGTGTCCCACTTGTTGTTGATTCTTCACAAAAAAATACAGTTTTATATCTTTATGTTTGAAGCCTGAAATGTGGCAAAAGGTCGCAAAGTTCAAGGGGGCCGAATACTTTCGCAAGGCACTGTACATATGAAGTGGGTGAAACAGTATGTAAACATTATTAAAGTGACCAGTGTTCAATGACTTTGTACATAGGTCAGCAGTCTTTAAGGTGCAGGGTACCGGGTGATGCCGGCTAGTGACAGCAGAACAAAACGAATAAGATCTTCCAAGCCTGTGATTACCACAGACCTTATTTTCAGTATTTATTCCAAACCCCTATTCTCTCCACATTCATTTTTCCAATGAGGATGGCTGCATGAACCAGAGGTAACTTATATCCGGGTTTTAGGACTACAAGCTGGTAAGCTCTATTTTGGTCGATTACCAGCAAAATAATTATTGCATCGCCGTTTATCCAAAAACCCTACAAAAACGCCATTTATTTTCCTCACAGGCTTTGTCCGACGAACCATGGTGGAGTTAGTGCCTGCAAAAGAAACCATTACTATTGCTCTCTATAGTTAGCTATGCTTGCCTGTTCAGCAGATTGTCTGCCTGTATACAGCACTGATTACTACCACCAGAACAACTGAATGAATACCCAGCGTGGCCAGTCAAGTAAACAGTGTCTCATTTGCATGACATATTGGTGCACTATGGGCCATCAAGTCATAGTGACGTTAGCATGACACATTACACTGGTTATAGCACAACGCTACAGCCTAGTGTACATCCTAGTGCATTCGGAAAGTATTCAGACCCCTTGACCTTTTCCACATTTTGTTATGTTACAGCCTTATTCTTAAATAGACCAAGTAAAATAAATTCCTCATCAATCTACACACAATACCCCGTAATGACAACAGCGAAAACAGAAATACATTAGTTACATAAGTATTCAGACCCTTTGTTATGAGACCCGAAATCGAGCTCAGGTGCATCCTGTTTCCATTGATCATCATTGAGATGTTTCAACAACTTGATTGGAGTCCACCTGTGGTAAATTCAATTGATTGGACATGATAGGGAAAGACACACACCTGTCTATATAAGGTCCCACAGTTGACAGTGCAAGTCAGAGGAGAAACCAAGCGATGAGGTCGAAGAAATTGTCTGTAGAGCTCCCAGACAGGATTAAGTCAAGGCACAGATCTGGGGAAGGGTACCAAAAAATGTCTGCAGCATTGAAGCTCCCCAAAAACACAGTGTCCTCCATCATTCATAAATGGAAGAAGTTTGGAACCAACAAAACTCTTCCTAGAGCTGGTTGCCTGGCCAAACTGAGCAATCGGGTGAGAAGGGCCTTGGTCAGGGAGGTGACCAAGAACCCGATTGCCACTGACAGAGCTCCAGAGTTCCTTTGTGGAGATGGGAGAAACTTCCAGAAGGACAACCATCTCTGCAGCACTCCACCAATCAGGCCTTTATGGTAGATTGGCCAGATGGAAGCCACTCCTCAGTAAAAGGTCAAAAGGCACCTAAAGGACTCTCAGACCATGAGAAAGAAGATTCTCTGGTCTGATGAAACCAAGATTTAATTATTTTACCTGAATGCCAAGCATCATGTCTGGAGGAAACCTGGCACCATCCCTACGCTGAAGCATGATGGTTGCAGTATCATGCTGTGGGGATGTTTTTCAGCGGCAGGGACTAGAAACATGTCAAACAAAGTATAGAATCAAACTTTAGGATGTTTTTAACATAAATCTTCAATAATGTTCCAACCAGAGAATTCCTTTGTCTTTAGAATTACAATTGAACGCAGGTCGTTCTCACTTGTGCGCGCGTGATCAGCTCATACCACTATCACTATGGCAGACCCCTGACTCAATCAGCTCTCATTCACCCTCACTTCACTGTAGAAGCCTCAAACAACGTTCTAAAGACTATTGACATCTAGTGGAAGCCTTAGGAAGTGAAATATGACTCCGTAGACACTGTATATTCGATAGGCAATGAGTTGAAAAACTACAAATCTAAGATTTCCCACTTCCTGGTTGGATTTTTCTCAGGTTTTTGCCTGCCATAAGAGTTCTGTTATACTCACAGACATCATTCAAACAGTTTTAGAAACTCCGGAGTGTTTTCTATCCAATACTACTACTAATATGCATATATTAGCTTCTGGACCTGAGTAGCAGGAGGTTTACTCTGGGCACGCTTTTCAACCGAACGTGAAAATGCTGCCCCCTCCCAAATAGGTTATGCTCCGTTCATTTTTCACTTGATCCTGACTAGTCTCGCAGTCCCTGCCGCTGGAAAAACATCCCCACAGCATGATACTGCCACCACAATGCTTCAGTGTCGGGATGGTGCCAGGTTTCCTCCGGATGTGACGCTTGGCATTCAGGCCAAAGAATTCAATCTTGGTTTCATCAGACCAGAGAATCTTGTTGAAAGGTTGGTAATGGCTCACATCAACACCATTATCCCAGAAACCCTAGACCCCCTCCAATTTGCATACCGCCCAAACAGATCCACAGATGATGAAATCTCAATTGCACTCCACACTGCCCTTTCCCACCTGGACAAAAGGAACACTTATGTGAGAATGCTATTCATTGACTACATCTCAGCGTTCAACACCATGGTACCCTCAAAGCTCATCACTAAGCTAAGGATCCTGTGACTAAACACTGCAACTGGATCCTGGAATTCCTGATGGGCCGCCCCCGGGTGGTGAGGGTAGGTAGCAACACATCTGCCACGCTGATCCTCAACCCTGGAGCTCCCCAGGGGTGTGTGCTCAGTTCGCTCCTGTACTCCCTGTTCACCCACGACTGGATGGACAGGCATGACTCCAACACCATCATTAAGTTTGCAGACCACTCAACAGTGGTAGGCCTGATCACCAACAACAACGAGACAGCCTATAGGGAGGAAGTCAGAGACCTGGCGGGGTGGTGCCAGAATAACAACCTATCCCTCAACGTAACCAAGACTAAGGAGATTATTGTGGACTACAGGAAAAGGAGTACTGAGCACGTCCCCATTCTCATCGATGGGGCTGTAGTGGAGCAGGTTGAGAGCTTCAAGTTCCTTGGTGTCCACATCAACAACAAACTAGAATGGTCCAAACACACCAAGACAGTCGTGAAGAGGGCACGACGAAGCCTATTCCCCCTCAGGAAACTAAAAATATCCTCAAAAGGTCCTACAGCTGCACCATCGAGAGCATCACTGCCTGGTATGGCAATTGCTCGGCCTCTGACCGCGATGCACCACAGAGGGTAGTGCGTACTGCCCAGTACATCACTGGGGCTAAGCTGCCTGCCATCCAGGACCTCTACACCAGTCCGGGCTCTGGGTGGGTCAGTCAAGTACATTCAGATACTTGTCCCGAAGCCACTCCTGCATTGTCTTGGCTGTGTGCTTGGGGTCGTTGTCTTGTTGGAAGGTGAACTTTCATCCCAGTCTTTTCTCCTGAGCTCTCTGGAGCAGGTTTTCATCAAGAATCTCTCTGTACTTTGCTCCATTCATCTTTCCCTCGATCCTGACTAGTCTCCCAGTCCCTGCCACTGAAAAACATACCCACAGCATGATACTGCCACCAGCATGCACCAGCATGCTTCACCATAGGGATGGTGCCAGGTTTTCTCTAGACGTGACGCTTGGCATTCAGGCCAAAGAGTTCAATCTTGGTTTCATCAGACCAGAGAATAATGTTTCTCATGGTCTGAGAGTCTTTAGGTGCAGGCCTAGGCCCTTCTCCCCCGATTGCTCAGTTTGGCCGGGCGACCAGCTCTAGGAAGAGTTTTGGTGGTTCCAAACTTCTTTCATTTCACTGTGTTCTTTGGGACCTTCAATGCTGCAGACCTTTTTTGGTACCCTTCCCCAGATCTATACCTCGACACAAACCTGTCTCGGAGCTCTACGGACAATTCCTTCAACCTCATGGCTTGGTTTTTGCTCTGACATGCACTGTTAACTGTGGTGGAGTTCAATCAAGTTGTAGAAACATATCAAGAAAAATCAATGGGAACAGGATGTGCCTGAGCTGAATTTCGAGTCTCATAGCAAAGGGTCTGAAGGGCGGCAGGGTAGCCTAGTGGTTAGAGCGTTGGACTAGTAACTGAAAGGTTGCAAGTTCAAATCCCCGAGCTGACAAGTTACAAATCTGTCGTTCTGCCCCTGAACAGGCAGTTAACCCACTGTTCCCATGCTGTCATTGAAAATAAGAATTTGTTCTTAACTGACTTGCCTAGTAAAAATAAAAAAAATAGTAATTTAAGTAAGGTATTTCTGTTTTTTATTTTTAATACATTTGCTAAAATGTCTAAAAACCTGTTTTTGCTTTGTCATTATGTGGTATTTTGTTTGTATTTAATCAATTTTAGAATAAAGCTGCAAGATAACAAAATGTGGAAAAGGTCAAGGGGTCTGAATTCTTTCCGAATGCACTGTACCAGTTTTTCATGAAAATTAAAAACCACAACTCCATTCCACTACTTTTGACCCTAACTGATCCTACTATTTCGTTTAACACATATTGTACCTCTTCAGCAGTAAAACCTTGTACACCCAACTAATTCTCTGCAGCTGCCACCACAACATTTATTTTACGTGATTTACGTTCCATTTCTGCGGTACAGTTGATGACCATGGCAATGAATGCTAAGAAGCCAACCTTACTGAAGTACAAATTCATATCACACTGTTTTGGCCTGGGCCTACTACTCACCCTTGACCCGACCCATCATCCTCTACTCTCTCCACTGCCTCAGCGTACGAAAACTTCTGTTCTACTCTGACACTGGCAACCTCAACCTGTCTTTACACATGCCTTTGTCCCATGCCCTTCTGCACACATCTCACATCTCGGTATCTCCCTACTACACACTGCTGCAACATGACCATAAGCTTGGCATCTGAAACACCTTGGTGAGTTTGGCACAAATCTCTCACTGGATAACTGACATATCCTAACATGACTTTATCAGGTGAAGACACTTCATCTGCTGTATTCCCTTCCCCAGATCTTCAACCTTGTATTCAATGTAGTCCTTTTTTAACAGACTAATGGTGATTTTTCACTCACGAGGCTCATGAGTGAAGGGCGACATTTGTAGTAAACATTTTAATTATTTTAAAAACAGCATATTTGACCTAGACAGTAGGTAGACTTACCATAATAAGATAATATACAGTGCCTTGCGAAAGTATTCGGCCCCCTTGAACTTTGTGACCTTTTGCCACATTTCAGGCTTCAAACATAAAGATATAAAACTGTATTTTTTTGTGAAGAATCAACAAGTGGGACACAATCATGAAGTGGAACGACATTTATTGGATATTTCAAACTTTTTTAACAAATCAAAAACTGAAAAATTGGGCGTGCAAAATTATTCAGCCCCTTTACTTTCAGTGCAGCAAACTCTCTCCAGAAGTTCAGTGAGGATCTCTGAATGATCCAATGTTGACCTAAATGACTAATGATGATAAATACAATCACCTGTGTGTAATCAAGTCTCTGTATAAATGCACCTGCAATGTGATAGTCTCAGAGGTCTGTTAAAAGCGCAGAGAGCATCATGAAGAACAAGGAACACACCAGGCAGGTCCGAGATATTGTTGTGAAGAAGTTTAAAGCCGGATTTGGATACAAAAAGATTTCCCAAGCTTTAAACATCCCAAGGAGCACTGTGCAAGCGATACTATTGAAATGGAAGGAGTATCAGACCCCTGCAAATCTACCAAGACCTGGCCGTCCCTCTAAACTTTCAGCTCATACAAGGAGAAGACTGATCAGAGATGCAGCCAAGAGGCCCATGATCACTCTAGATGAACTGCAGAGATCTACAGCTGAGGTGGGAGACTCTGTCCATAGGACAACAATCAGTCGTATATTGCACAAATCTGGCCTTTATGGAAGAGTGGCAAGAAGAAAGCCATTTCTTAAAGATATCCATAAAAAGTGTCGTTTAAAGTTTGCCACAAGCCACCTGGGAGACACACCAAACATGTGGAAGAAGGTGCTCTGGTCAGATGAAACCAAAATTGAACTTTTTGGCAACAATGCAAAACGTTATGTTTGGCGTAAAAGCAACACAGCTCATCACCCTGAACACATCATCCCCACTGTCAAACATGGTGGTGGCAGCATCATGGTTTGGGCCTGCTTTTCTTCAGCAGGGACAGGGAAGATGGTTGAAATTGATGGGAAGATGGATGGAGCCAAATACAGGACCATTTTGGAAGAAAACCTGATGGAGTCTGCAAAAGACCTGAGACTGGGACGGAGATTTGTCTTCCAACAAGACAATGATCCAAAACATAAAGCAAAATCTACAATGGAATGGTTCAAAAATAAACATATCCAGGTGTTAGAATGGCCAAGTCAAAGTCCAGACCTGAATCCAATCGAGAATCTGTGGAAAGAACTGAAAACTGCTGTTCACAAATGCTCTCCATCCAACCTCACTGAGCTCGAGCTGTTTTGCAAGGAGGAATGGGAAAAAAATTCAGTCTCTCGATGTGCAAAACTGATAGAGACATACCCCAAGCGACTTACAGCTGTAATTGCAGCAAAAGGTGGCGCTACAAAGTATTAACTTAAGGGGGCTGAATAATTTTTCAGTTTTTGATTTGTTAAAAAAGTTTGAAATATCTAATAAATGTCGTTCCACTTCATGATTGTGTCCCACTTGTTGTTGATTCTTCACAAAAAAATACAGTTTTATATCTTTATGTTTGAAGCCTGAAATGTGGCAAAAGGTCGCAAAGTTCAAGGCACTGTATTTGCCTGTGTGTGTGTGTTTGTGTGAGAACAGCTGGTTGTGACTCAGGCCCTTGGCTGATGACTGCTTCAAAACCTTTTAAGAAGCGCCCTGCTCTGGAGAGCAAAGCAAGTCACACGGCTCGGACACGAGGGAATACGGTTTGTACATTCTTCCTCAACTCATCTTCCCAGTGCACTCAGCTCTTGTCCTTCTTCATCACTGTCCATAACCACGTCTATCTGTTCACCACGCTCTTGCCATACCTTCATCTGCTGTATTGCTTGCAGAGCACACACTGGCGGCGTTTATCCAAAAGCCAACTTCTGCTCCTTAGCCAAAGTCTGGCTATCTCTGGCCTCTCCATGCTTCTCTTTTTTCCAAGTTTCTGAAATGTTGCAAGATTTTGGTGCCCTTCCCCAGATCTTCAACCTTGTATTCACTTTGTCATTACGGTGTAATTGTGTATAGATCGATGAAGAAAAACATTTATTTAATCCATTTTAGAATAAGGCTATAACATACCAACATTTTGAAAAGGGGAAGGGGTCTGAATACATTGCGAATGCACTGTAAATAACATCTTTAGATGCATGTCAATGAATTAACTGTAAAAATTAACCCTGTAACCCATTAAAGTTATAACAGTTATACTTACATTTCGCAACGTTATTCCTTATTCTCTTGGAAAATGTTGTCCCAAGTGGGGACTTCTGTCCACTATTAATTCAGAAATTATTAACATTTTTGCTGCACCGCAAGCTGATATGGGATAGCCTCCCTAGCGAAGGATACACGGGGTTGGGACATGCACATTTTGACTTCCTGCCTACAAATTCTTCCTCAAAAGGCGGCATCCTTGTTATCGCCAGTTGATGTTTCAATGAACCATCGATATGAATTGACCCGCATAGTTGATCTCAATTGCAAACATTAATAGTCACCTCATTACCACTCCCTGAAAAGATGATGTCGGTGTCCTGCTTGCAACCAAAGTCTTTCAAGATATGTTCGCCCGCTGGTTGGCATTGTCATCTCAAAAATGTAGTCCTTTTTGAACAGACTAATGGTGATTCTTCACTCACGAGGCTCATGAGTGAAGAGCGACATATGTAGTAAACATTGTAATTATTTTAAAAACAGCATATTTGACCTAGACAGTAGGTAGACTTACCATAATGAGAATATATTTGCCTGTGTGTGTGTGTTTGTGTGAGAACAGCTGGTTGTGACTCAGGCCCTTGGCTGATGACTGCTCTTGGGACTCTGTGTTGACGTGTGCCTTCAGGTGCACATTGCTCTCCAATTCATGCATAACAGAGTTACCCCTCGAACACACACACGGCCAAGGAGAACAGGCAAGAGTGTATGTGTGTGTGCATTTGCACGTCTGTGTGTTTGCCTGTGTGTGTGTCAATCACTGCAAGGACTTTGTGTGCTTATCTTCAGTGTTTCAAAGCCTTCAGTCACTGTCCAGACGTTATAAGACTGGTGAAGTTGCGGGATGGCTTGGCATTTTATCTCTATAGGCAATTGCCAACCCTCCCACTAGAGGCAACACGAGTGCCTGTTATCATCCAGTAGGGTCTAGTAGGACAGCATTTCCCAAACTCGATATCACAAGGGGTGCACGTTTTTTGCCCTAGCACTACACAGGTGATTCAAATAATAAAAGCTTGATTATGAGTTGAATATTTAAATGGGCTGTATAGTGCGAGGGCAAAAAACTATGTGCACCCCTTGGGGTCCCTTGTACTGAGTTTGGGAAACGCTGAGCTAGTGTGGTGGGAACGGGTATTGGGTATGGGATAAAACCGCAAGCTACATCTCTAAACATCGTGGGTTCAACCTTAGTGCTAGGCACTCGTTACCTAAATTGAACCCAAATGCCTAAACTTAACCAAATTCTCAGAAATAATGCCTTAACGTTGAGGTTAGTTTTGGTTTCACTTTTGAATAGTTTGACTGACGACAACCCACTCTGTAAAACACTCAAACGGCAACACGCTTACGTGCCTTAAAAGTTGTGTTCGACAAATCCTGCCTAATTTTAGGCTAATGCTTTAGATACATTTTTTGATAAAACAAAGGTTTAGCATTATACAGTCATTTATTGATACAAAGGAGAATATTGTGTGTGTGTGTGCATGTGTCAATCACTCGAAGACGATTTTGGGAGCTAATCTTAAGTGTTTCTATCATGACACAAGACGAGACCCAGATGCAGATGTGTGGAGTCTTACAATGTTTATTAATCCAAAGGGGTAGGCAAGAGAATGGTCATGGACAGGCAAAAGGTCAAAACCAGATCAGAGTCCAGGAGGTACAAAGTGACAGACAGGCCTGTGGTCAAGGCAGGCAGAATGGTCAGGCAGGTGGGTACAAAGTCCAGAACAGGCAAAGGTCAGAACCAGATCAGAGTCCAGGAGGTACAGAGCGGCAGAAAGGCTTGTGGTCAAGGCAGGCAGAATGGTCAGGCAGGCCGGTACAGAGTCCAGAAACAGGCAAAGGTCAGAACCAGATCAGAGTCCAGGAGGTACAGAGTGGCAGAAAGGCCTGTGGTCAAGGCAGGCAGAATGGTCAGGCAGGTGGGTACAGAGTCCAGAACAGGCAAAGGTCAGAACCAGATCAGAGTCCAGGAGGTACAGAGTGGCAGAAAGGCCTGTGGTCAAGGCAGGCAGAATGGTCAGGCAGGTGGGTACAAAGTCCAGAAACAGGCAAAGGTCAAAACTGGGAGGACTAGAAAAAAGAGAATAGCAAAGTTACGAGTACGGGAATTAACACTGGTTGACTTGGAACATACAAGACAAACTGGCACAGAGTGACAGAAAACACAGGGAAATACACTGGGGAAAATAAGTGACACCTGGAGGGGGTGGAGACAATAACGAGGACAGGTGAAACAGATCAGGGTGTGACAGTTTCAATGGCTTCGGTCATGTCGCTGCAAATCATTGCTATTTTAAACTACTGCTTTAGATAATTCCTTGATTTGATAAAAACAAAGGTTCAGTGTTCTGTATCATTTGCTTGATACAGAATATTGAACTTTGAAAATAATGATGAGCACTTCGTTCTTATGTGGGTGGTGTTAATTTACAATTTAGAACATTCTATGAATTCATTCGTAGATATTATAGTACACATTTCCGTAAAACCCTTAGCCATCAACTGTGAAGTGGAATGATTTAAACCACTTACAATTATGATTGATATTGCATGATTTGTCTTAGTGATAGGCATACTTTTTGATTTTCAAATTATAGTCATTATGTTGCATCACAAATGTGACCGACTGCCTCTATTCGGTCTTATGTAGCAACATTTGAAACTTAGTTTTTTACATTGTATAGAAGGATAGACTCAGCGCTGCAACATGGCATATCATACACTACAGTTGAGGAACAATGGGAAAGTCATTCTGCTTTTAAAATGGTAAACTTGGAACCCAACTTTTGAGAAAATGACCCTTAATGTTTTGGTAGACCTACTGGAGACCCATCTCTTTAAGGACTCATATGTGAGGCCATGTGCTAAACAGAGTCAGTCCTGTAGTAAACAACCAAAGATTTCAATTTTTTATTTTTTATTTTTTTATTTCACCTTTATTTAACCAGGTAGGCTAGTTGAGAACAAGTTCTCATTTGCAACTGCGACCTGGCCAAGATAAAGCATAGCAGTGTGAACAGACAACACAGAGTTACACATGGAGTAAACAATTAGCAAGTCAATAACACAGTAGAAAAAAATGGGCAGTCTATATACAATGTGTGCAAAAGGCATGAGGAGGTAGGCGAATAATACAATTTTGCAGATTAACACTGGAGTGATAAATGATCAGATGGGCATGTACAGGTAGAGATATTGGTGTGCAAAAGAGCAGAAAAGTAAATAAATAAAAACAGTATAAAAACAGTATGGGAGTGAGGTAGGTGAAAAAGGGTGAGCTATTTACCTATAGACTATGTACAGCTGCAGCGATCGGTTAGCTGCTCGGATAGCTGATGTTTGAAGTTGGAGAGGGAGATAAAAGTCTCCAACTTCAGCGATTTTTGCAATTCGTTCCAGTCACAGGCAGCAGAGTACTGGAACGAAAGGCGGCCAAATGAGGTGTTGGCTTTAGGGATGATCAGTGAGATACACCTGCTGGAGCGCGTGCTACGGATGGGTGTTGCCATCGTGACCAGTGAACTGAGATAAGGCGGAGCTTTACCTAGCATGGACTTGTAGATGACCTGGAGCCAGTGGGTCTGGCGACGAATATGTAGTGAGGGCCAGCCGACTAGAGCATACAAGTCGCAGTGGTGGGTGGTATAAGGTGCTTTAGTGACAAAACGGATGGCACTGTGATAGACTGCATCCAGTTTGCTGAGTAGAGTGTTGGAAGCCATTTTGTAGATGACATCGCCGAAGTCGAGGATCGGTAGGATAGTCAGTTTTACTAGGGTAAGCTTGGCAGCGTGAGTGAAGGAGGCTTTGTTGCGGAATAGAAAGCCGACTCTGGATTTGATTTTTGATTGGAGATGTTTGATGTGAGTCTGGAAGGAGAGTTTGCAGTCTAGCCAGACACCTAGGTACTTATAGATGTCCACGTATTCAAGGTTGGAACCATCCAGGGTGGTGATGCTAGTCGGGCATGCGGGTGCAGGCAGCGATCGGTTGAAAAGCATGCATTTGGTTTTACTCGCGTTTAAGAGCAGTTGGAGGCAACGGAAGGAGTGCTGTATGGCATTGAAGCTCGTTTGGAGGTTTGATAGCACAGTGTTCAATGACGGGCCGAAAGTATATAGAATGGTGTCGTCTGCGTAGAGGTGGATCAGGGAATCGCCCGCAGCAAGAGCAACATCATTGATATATACAGAGAAAAGAGTCGGCCCGAGAATTGAACCCTGTGGCACCCCCATAGAGACTGCCAGAGGACCGGACAGCATGCCCTCTGATTTGACACACTGAACTCTGTCTGCAAAGTAATTGGTGAACCAGGCAAGGCAGTCATCCGAAAAACCGAGGCTGTTGAGTCTGCCGATAAGGATTTGGTGATTGACAGAGTCGAAAGCCTTGGTGAGGTCGATGAAGACGGCTGCACAGTACTGTCTTTTATCGATGGCGGTTATGATATCATTTAGTACCTTGAGTGTGGCTGAGGTGCACCCGTGACCGGCTCGGAAACCAGATTGCACAGCGGAGAAGGTACGGTGGGATTCGAGATGGTCAGTGACCTGTTTGTTGACTTGGCTTTCGAAGACCTTAGATAGGCAGGGCAGGATGGATATAGGTCTATAGCAGTTTGGGTCCAGGGTGTCTCCCCCTTTGAAGAGGGGATGACTGCGGCAGCTTTCCAATCCTTGGGGATCTCAGACGATATGAAAGAGAGGTTGAACAGGCTGGTAATAGGGGTTGCGACAATGGCGGCAGATAGTTTCAGAAATAGCGGGTCCAGATTGTCAAGCCCAGCTGATTTGTACGGGTCCAGGTTTTGCAGCTCTTTCAGAACATCTGCTATCTGGATTTGGGTAAAGGAGAACCTGGAGAGGCTTGGGTGAGGAACTAGTGATGAAAGTAGTTGCCTACAATAAGGAAATACCCCAGGTAAAAATACACGGTATCTAGTCTTTGGCCTACAGTATATCCTAATCTGACTTTGGCCTACAGTATATCCCAATCTGACTTTGGCCTACAGTATATCCTAATCTGACTTTGGCCTACAGTATATCCCAATCTGACTTTGGCCTACAGTATATCCTAATCTGACTTTGGCCTACAGTATATCCTAATCTGATTTTGGCCTACAGTATATCCCAATCTGACTTTGGCCTACAGTATATCCCAATCTGACTTTGGCATTCAGTATATCCCAATCTGACTTTGGCCTACAGTATATCCCAATCTGACTTTGGCCTACAGTATATCCCAATCTGACTTTGGCCTACAGTATATCCCAATCTGACTTTGGCCTACAGTATATCCCAATCTGATTTTGGCCTACAGTATATCCCAATCTGACTTTGGCCTACAGTATATCCCAATCTGACTTTGGCCTACAGTATATCCCAATCTGATTTTGGCCTACAGTATATCCCAATCTGACTTTGGCCTACAGTATATCCCAATCTGACTTTGGCCTACAGTATATCCCAATCTGACTTTGGCCTACAGTATATCCCAATCTGACTTTGGCCTACAGTATATCCCAATCTGATTTTGGCCTACAGTATATCCCAATCTGACTTTGGCCTACAGTATATCCCAATCTGACTTTGGCCTACAGTATATCCCAATCTGACTTTGGCCTACAGTATATCCCAATCTGACTTTGGCCTACAGTATATCCCAATCTGACTTTGGTCTACAGTATATCCCAATCTGACTTTGGCCTACAGTATATCCCAATCTGACTTTGGCCTACAGTATATCCCAATCTGACTTTGGCCTACAGTATATCCCAATCTGACTTTGGCCTACAGTATATCCCAATCTGACTTTGGTCTACAGTATATCCCAATCTGACTTTGGCCTACAGTATATCCCAATCTGACTTTGGCCTACAGTATATCCCAATCTGACTTTGGCCTACAGTATATCCCAATCTGACTTTGGCCTACAGTATATCCCAATCTGACTTTGGCCTACAGTATATCCCAATCTGACTTTGGCCTACAGTATATCCCAATCTGACTTTGGCCTACAGTATATCCCAATCTGACTTTGGCCTACAGTATATCCCAATCTGACTTTGGCCTACAGTATATCCCAATCTGACTTTGGCCTACAGTATATCCCAATCTGACTTTGGCCTACAGTATATCCCAATCTGACTTTGGCCTACAGTATATCCCAATCTGACTTTGGCCTACAGTATATCCCAATCTGACTTTGGAGCAGGTCATGTTGTATTTCACGATACCGTCTCTGTTAAACATACCCTATATCAAATAAAAGCGAAGTTTATTTGTCACATGCACAGGATATAGAAGGTGTAAACTGTACAGTGAAATGGTTACTTGCATATTTGCATAGTATAAATATCAACAATAGAACGTGTCCAGATAAAAACATGGTATAAATATTTTAGTCTGCTTACCCAGACACAGTTGTCTAAATTGATCTGTCATATGAAAGAACTGCTATAACCATACCCCAGTCACATAGTGGATGGGCCACTATTTTCTAGACATGTACACATGCACATGAAATACTGCAGATGGCTGTAAACACCCCCAAACACACCTGGCTAACTTTTATTTTACCTTTATTTTACTAGGCAAGTCAGTTAAGAACAAATTCTTATTTTCAATGACAGCCTAGGAACAGTGGGTTAACTGCCTTGCTAGCTGACATTAGGCTACAACTAGCAATGCAGATGGCTTTCTGAGAAACAAATAACATTACTATACAGATCATACATGTAACGTTAGCTAGCGAGCCAGCATGCTAATGTTCGCTAGTTAATGAACAGTACGCTATAACTTGCAATGAAAACGGCTTTCTGACAAAATTAGCAACTTATATTATCTGAAAACGTCAGGGTGTCTTTTCCATTTTGTTTGTATCTAGCTAACGTAAACTCACTCGCTTTTGTACATCGCGCTGGTCCGTACAATTGACCTTGTTTTAGCGGGCAAAAAACTTCCAGATCAACTGTAATAACGATACCAATGTAAAGCACATCTTCTCCCCTTTCCAACTAAATCAATGATGAGACCTTCATTATGCCCATCTCTGCATGATTCAAGAAGGCAATGAGCTCCATCGGGTCTTTTTTTGAATGACGGGTGGGGAAGCCAAACCTATTGCATGATAGTGAGAAGGAGAGATGTCGTGTGGGGAAATGGCTTTTTTCCCTCGATCTGTCCAACTTATCAGCTTATCGCCTCTAAAATGTAAATAAAACACTATAAAGAGTTTATATAATGTGTCATTACATACCTATTTGAAGGTTGATGTTGAATTTGAATTGGGTTTTTAGGGCGGTGCTAAAGTGATCTTCAGAAGTAAACAGCGGCTTTTGAGAGTCATGATCGCTTGCAGTGATGACGCAAAAAATGACTAGGTATCCCCCCTTACCCCCGTCACTGTCCATTTCTTGTTTTTAAACGATGAGAGAAGTGCTACACCTGGTGGAGAGAGATAGTAAGACAGAATTAGTTGCTTTAAGTGTGCTGTACGTTACGCCATTTCACATCACGATGTAAGGTACATCACTTTTTTCAACTTTTCTCCAATACTATAGAGCCATTGCCATGTCAATCAACACTTGAATAGAAACGTAGTTTACACCCCAGATTTTGATATCAACACAGTCGCTACAATCCCATTAGTTTTCTTTGCAGCCACGTTTGAATGTCGCGGTTGTGCACATTTGTACGGAATGGGGTTAGCATACGTTACAGCTTTTTTGGCCCATTGTGTCAAGTCACTCCTGTTCACAGTGACTGAGTGCAGAAAGCAGTCCATCACAACTTTTTCCTACTGATCTTTGTCAATAGCGCCTGCTAAATTCATGTCAGAAATTATGTTGAGAGCAGTAGCAACCCTTTTGCAGTTCTCCATGGCTTATGTTATATCTTTTAAAAAAGCTGCGGTACCAAGTATTATCTACACATACTGAGCGGCGCGTGTTATTGGCAGAAGTGTGCTACATGGCAGACCAATCCAAACTCATTTCTTGGCATGTCCAGCCCACTCATTATCTCAGCCAATCATGGCTAGTGGGAAGGTTCCTGACTTTTTCCGTGGCTAAACCAACTAGGCTCTTAATTGAATAATTGTATTTGTATTTACAGATGGCATACAAGTTTGTTATTAAAGCACATGAAAGTTCACATGTTCCAGAAGGCATTTTTGCCAAAAAAAAACGCATTTTGTTCAAATAAAAATGTATACGTTCAAATGCCTCTCCTGTTAAGTAGAGATGTGTAACATACGCCTAGCTTCTAGAAACAGGTAATATATTTCATTGATGTGAATTAAGTTTGGGTGCACACTCCTATTAACTTGCTTTTATTAGTGTAGTTATGTCACATATTTGTTTTGCAGGGTCTTGTAAGTATTAATCATAACCCTATATGATGTAGCCTACTGTATAGGCTATCATGTTCATTCAAGCGAGCAATAAATCCTGACTTTTGAGTGATACTAATGGTATAAACAGTGTGTTCAGTCTGTTACCATTATGCCGTCTAAAATACAAAGCATATTTTGAGGCCTCTATGTATCAAACAACAAATTGAAGCATACTTTATCCTCCAGACAAGGTAATATGCACTATTCTCCATAAAATATGCATCAATTAAGTATGATGTAAAGAGAAAGGACAATTTATTGCTCTAAGGATTTATTCAATTTGACTCTGTAATTGCTTGCAATTCACATGCTCATTATATTACAATTTAGTGCATTTAACAGCAGCTGGTCTGCAGATAATGGTAGGGCTATAGGGGGTAGGGCTGGTCCCAAACGGGTCCTCTCAAGGTGGAACTCGACAAACAATTACGTTTTTTGAGATCAATTATAAAGTTCCCTCTCAATATAAAAATATATTACAAGAAAGAAGAAGATAAAGACAAATTAGCCTATCCGGTGTAATTAAATTGGGTGTTCTGTGATAAAGACTAGTTATTTTCCCACCAAAGATAAACATTAATCTCTAGACCAAACGGAGATCTCTGACCTCATAGTAAGTTATTCTGAATTTGTGATAAAAGCTTGTATGAACAATATAACTGACATTGTATTCGTGCCAACACTAAGAAATGGAAAGTGGCTATATGCATGACACTTTTATAGTGGGGTCCAACGTTTCTGCAAAATCACTTGCGGCCATCAAAGAGTAATGCTTTGAAGGTGGCATAGCCATTCACTAGCTCCAGCCATTGTGCTTTAATTACATTTATTATGAAGTGTTTTTCGTCTATTTGGGGATTGAACACTACTACACTCTTAGAAAAAAGGTTATTTCTAAAACCTAAAAGGGTCATTTGGCTGTCCCCATAGGAGTACCCTTTAAAGAACCCTTTTTGGTTCCAGGTAGAACCCTTGTGGTTTTGGGCTCACTGTAAAACCCTTTCCCCAGAGAGTTGTAAATGGAATCCAAAAGAGTTTTACTTGGAAACAAAAAGGGTTCTACTTGGAACCAAAAAGGGTACTCCTATAGGGACAGCCAAAGAACCCTTTTGGGGAATGAAATGCTCAGAGTGTACAGGACATTTTATTTTGAGGTTATGTTATTTGGTCTTTCCTCACCAATAGTACTCCACTAGATGTGTGAGTTATTGTATGTATGTGCATACCCAACATCAATTAAATGTAGGATATACATCAAATACGTTGAACAGTGTGCACTTCACCCATTCTGTGTTCTCTCTTGAGTGTGTCCTGTTTCCAATTCTGTCTCTATGAAGCAACAAGAGCAAGTATGAGATATGGCTGATTCTGGAGAGGTCCATCCTCCTCCTCTACCTCTTCCTCTCTCCTCCTCTTCCTCCCTCTGTGTCTGACGTGTATTACTGACTGTTAACTGAGTGCTTTCCTCTTTTCCTGCAGCATCTCCTTTTTCCCTGCTGTAAGTATACCATTTTAATTAGGAATGCTGACAGGTCCAGCACATGATCCAAGGCCCTGTATCCATCACTAGAGAGTGGAGAGAGAGAAGAGAGAGAGAATAGAGAGGAGCGAGAGAGAAAGAGAGAGAGAGAGGAGAGAGAATAGAGAGGAGTGAGAGAGAGAGAGGAGCGAGAGAGAGAGAGGAGCGAGAGAGAGGAGAGAGAGAGAGAGAGAGAGAGAGAGAGAGAGAGAGAGAGAGAGAGAGAGAGAGAGAGATATGCTAGGGTGTAGATCTGTAGCCGCTCCCCCTCCCTACCTCCATCTCACCCCCCTCTCTCTCTCTCTCTCTCTCTCTCTCTCTCTCTCTCTCAATCTCTCTCTCTCTCTCCCCTACCTCCATCTCACCCCCTCTCTCTCTCTCAATCTCTCTCTCCCTCCCTACCTCCATCTCACCCCCCTCTCTCTCAATCTCTCCCCCTACCTCCATCTCACCCCCCCCTCTCTCTCTCAATCTCTCTCTCCCTCCCTACCTCCATCTCACCCCCCTCTCTCTCTCAATCTCTCTCCCTCTCTCCCCTCTCCTGACACGTGAGCCGGAGTTGAGCAGCAGGTGCCATATTACTGTGTACAGAAAAGCAATTAGGAAGCATATTGGATGAATGAGTAGTGCATTAATATTAGCAAGTGCATTTGTCAGTTGGTTTGATGCAAGCCCTTTTCTTTTCTTTCTGCAACATTAAGATTGTGGCGCTCATAAATTCTCTGCTTAAACCACCATCTGCTCCTCTGTCAGGCCACACCGGCACACTGAAGGGAAGGAGAGAGAGAGGAGATGGAGAGAAAATGCATTTACTTTCTTCCCCTTTCTTTCTTTTTCACGTGGAAGGACTCGGTATTAGGATTTATGGAGATGTTGGGCACAGACCTAGCGACAGTGGTCTTAAATCTATCTCACTCCTTTTGTCCAGATCCATACCTTTTGTTACTGACACATGCACGGAGGCATTGCTCTTCATTGTCTTCAGCAAAGACTTATATCTAGCACATGTACCTATTCAATAAAAAAGCGACAATAACTCATAATATATTAGGGGGGGTTGTTGAATCATGACTGAGAGTGCTGAGAACACTGTTCTGGAATGGCACACCAACATCATCCACCTCTCCACCCATCTCAACCCATTGTCTATCATTTGGCTGTTTATGCGATAGGGGCAGCGGCTACAGCATTGCACTGCATAAACCAATTATGAGATGTATTGTGTAATAGTATTTTTAGCCCGGGATGGTTTCTCTCCTGCTGGCTGGCTGGCTCCTGCATTGTGGCCAGCCTCTTCAGGGCAATCGTCTCAGTGTCATGGTGGCAGTTTAATGACAACGCGTCCAAACTGTCACTGCAAGATTACTGTCACTGTCACCGTGACGATGCCCCGCGGGCAATGTGGGGGTGGGACTGGGGGTCGAGGAGAGAGGGGGGGGATGAATGAGAACCCCCCCACCCCCCAAGTGATTAGCTAGCCTGCAGTGAGCGCTAAGCAGTCTAATCTACCCGAGGGGGGACCTGGAAGGGGGGCACAGAGGAGGCTCACAGACCTGTTCTTTGTTTCAGATTCTACATTAGTCCCTACTGTCTGACTGAAATTGCAGATCCAAAATGGATCCCCCTCAGATTCTGTTCTCTCAGGGGCTGATCCAAAATGGATCCCCCTCAGATTCTGTTCTCTCAGGGGCTGATCCAAAACCAAAATGGATCCCCCTCAGATACTGTTCTCTCAGGGGCTGATCCAAAATGGATCCCCCTCAGATTCTGTTCTCTCAGGGGCTGATCCAAAATGGATCCCCCTCAGATTCTGTTCTCTCAGGGGCTGATCCAAAATGGATCCCCCTCAGATTCTGTTCTCTCAGGGGCTGATCCAAAATGGATCCCCCTCAGATACTGTTCTCTCAGGGGCTGATCCAAAATGGATACTCACCGCAGCTCCAGTAGTTGCTCTGGAAGCCATTTGTCTGAATGTCACAGGCATATGGGCAGCATATTGTGTATGTATACTGTGTCTATGGTGAATGGTGCTGTGTAGTTTGATAGTGGTGGATCTGAAATCTGAAGTGATGTGAAATCAGCACTTTCATGCTGAGAGACCATCGCCTCTGCGACTCCCTCTGGAGCACATACTGTTCACACACACACACACACACACACACACACACACACACACACACACACACACACACACACACACACACACACACACACACACACACACACACACACACACACACACACACACACACACACACACACACACACACACACAAAACACCTAATATAAGTGCCACACTTTTATCTGCATTCCTATCTTCTACCCAATACATTTCTCGCCCCCATGGATAACATAGCATTCCAAACCGGCACATTGAGTCCATAGTGGATCCCATGATTTTCCTCAGGCCTTTTCCATGAGTGAGCCCATTAAAACGTCCCAATGCTGGTCTCCCGTTCCAGAACCTGTGACTTCTCTCTCTGCTCTTCCCCCATTACTCTTCTGTGCAGCCCTTTGGAGGATCGTTCCTAAACATCTCCAGTGCCAGGTTTGTCAGCCAGCAGAGATTTAACGGCCTTGTCAGTAGCTGCTGTCCTAATCTGTCTAGCAGACTCTGGCCCCCAGATTAAAGATCAGGAGATTTGAAGGAGGCATGGAGATGGAGAGGAGAGAGGAAAAAAATTGAAGTTGGATTCTTTGTGCCAAAATTCCTTTATAAATAAGCATGTTTAATCTGGCTATTCCCTAGCAGACCTCCCCACTAGATGTTTATGGCTGGAAAGCTGCAGCGGCCACTTCTTTTGAAAGGGGCAGACTTGGCACATTCTGCACCTAGTGTTCTGAATTAGCTAAGGCCTTTCTCCCCCTCCTTGCTTTCCCTGTTATTCTTTATTTTGTTTGGTAATAGTTTGCGGCTTGCCTTAAAGTAGGCAAATTTATGAAAACTCTACTGCTCAGCCTTGCTTTTGTGTGCGTGCGTGTGTGTGTCTGCGCGCGCGTGTGTGCATGTGCGTACGTGTGCGCGCATGTGTCTTTGCACATGTGTGAGTTTGTGTGTGTAATTTGCGCCTGTGTGTGCACATGTTGCGTTTATATTTGAGTGTGTTGGCGAGAGACAGACCCGGGTTAGAATCATGTGCTTCTGCTTGTGTGAGTGTGTTCTGCATTCGAGCGTGATCCACTGGTGTGTATGTACTTGTATGCCTGTTTGCACTGTTCTCTCATCGCAGTCATGATCACCTACAAGTTTTCTTCCATCATTCAACAGGTTAAAAGCTGATACATCAGACTGTATCCTGCTGTGTAATCCTGTCTCATTGTTATTCCAGACCGCTAGCAAAGCGGAGTGTTTCCCCTGTAGCTCCAGTCATTAATAGCACTAGAAGCTCTCTTAAGAGCACTGTCTAATTGCTTTCACTCACAACTATCCGATGGGCTCGGCTATTATGCCTGATCTTGGGGGCCAGGCATTAATAATCTATGCCCGATTCGCCCAGCTGACCTGTGCTCTAACGCTGTGTCCGTATCACACAACCAACAGGGGGCGCTCTAAGCTGTTATTACCTTGAATAACCAGTGCTCTGTTCGAGATATAGACATACAGACGTGAAACTATGGCTTGCAGTGACCTGACATTGAATTCTCCCACGAAACAACACAAGGCAGGGAGGGAGCTGTTATTGTACATCTCAGAGTGAAATAGTGGGCTTCTGAAGGGGAAGGTTGTTTGTGTTTTTCTTCTTCCACCCAATTGGTATTATGACGGCAAAAATACTTGCACACACATGCATATAACAAGCAAGGTCACAGCTCTCACTGTTCTATAATCTGTCTCTCTCTCTCTGTCTGCTCTCTCTCACTTTCTCTCTTTCATTCTCTTACTTTCTCTCTCTATTTAGCTCTCTCACTCTGTCTGCTCTCTCTCTTTCGCTCTCCCTCTTTTGCTCTCTCTCTCTCTCTCTCTCTCTCTCTCTCTCTCTCTCTCTCTCTCTCTCTCTCTCTCTCTACATGGACACTCTCTAGCCAATTCCAGCCTCACCGGCCTGTGAGCCCTCAAATATAGAATTGTCTCCACCATTCGGATTAGTTTGTCTATATATCCTCCGTGCCCTTTTCCAATATGAGCCTGCGACTCTCCCTGTCACTCCGTCTTTCACAAATCACATGGAAGCAGGGCGCGATCTGAGAGGGACAATTTGCCAATGGTATGCATGAGTAAGCAGGGAATTCACCATCCATTAAACTGACCAGAGAGAGGGAGTGCGAGAGAAAGAGAGAGAAAGAGAGAAGATTAAAGGAGAGAGAGAGCATTACACTTTCTTTGACAGCCCTCTATACCATGTTATGCACACACACAAAAAACACAACACAAATATTCATGATTCCTGTTAACCTGCTGCATGTGTATATGTGAGTTTGTATGTGATTTCTGTTCAATCCCATTACTCTTTCACCTCTCCCATTGATAGAAGGACTGTATTCCTGTGTTTGCTGGAACTTTTACCATGTGAAGGTCAGACAGGTTTTACAAATCCTTGTATCTGCTAGGTGTGTGTGTGTGTGTGTGTGTGTGTGTGTGTGTGTGTGTGTGTGTGTGTGTGTGTGTGTGTGTGTGTGTGTGTGTGTGTGTGTGTGTGTGTGTGTGTGTGTGTGTGTGTGTGAGAGTGTGAGAGTGTGAGTATGAGTGTGAGTATGAGTGTGAGTGTAAGAAAGAGTCTTTGTATGAGAAAGATGGTGAAAGAGAGAGATTTGCTTAGCAGACAGATTTGGCAGAGTTTAGTTTTACTCAGCACATGAAACCCCTGAGTGGTCCCACATCCTCAATGAATGAGAGTGTAAATTCTTCCTCTTCTTCCTTTAAAACTCACACCTGACCAAATAGGTTCCACTCACAGCGCCACAGTCCAATGAGATGAATAGTCATCACTACCGGCTGCCTGTGTTCCAATAGACTTAGAAATCTTTCTTTCCTTGTCTCCTCTCCTTAATTATGACTGGGCTGCCTGCTCAGTACTGCCTGCTATGTACTGCCTGCTATGTACTGCCTGCTCATTACTGCCTGCTATGTACTGCCTGCTCATTACTGCCTGCTATGTACTGCCTGCTCAGTACTGCCTGCTCAGTACTGCCTGCTCATTACTGCCTGCTCAGTACTGCCTGCTCAGTACTGCCTGCTATGTACTGCCTGCTCAGTACTGCCTGCTCAGTACTGCCTGCTATGTACTGCCTGCTATGTACTGCCTGCTCAGTACTGCCTGCTCAGTACTGCCTGCTACATACTGCCTGCTCAGTACTGCCTGCTCAGTGCTGCCTGCTATGTACTGCCTGCTACGTACTGCCTGCTCAGTACTGCCTGCTCAGTACTGCCTACTCAGTAATGCCTGCTATGTACTGCCTGCTCAGTGCTCCCTGCTCAGTACTGCCTGCTCAGTACTGCCTGCTATGTACTGCCTGCTCAGTACTGCCTGCTCAGTGCTGCCTGCTATGTACTGCCTGCTATGTACTGCCTGCTCAGTACTGCCTGCTCAGTGCTGCCTGCTATGTACTGCCTGCTATGTACTGCCTGCTCAGTACTGCCTGCTCAGTACTGCCTGCTATGTACTGCCTGCTCAGTACTGCCTGCTCAGTACTGCCTGCTCAGTACTGCCTGCTCAGTGCTGCCTGCTATGTACTGCCTGCTACGTACTGCCTGCTCAGTACTGCCTGCTCAGTACTGCCTGCTCAGTAATGCCTGCTATGTACTGCCTGCTCAGTGCTCTCTGCTCAGTACTGCCTGCTCAGTACTGCCTGCTCAGTGCTGCCTGCTCAGTGCTGCCTGCTATGTACTGCCTGCTATGTACTGCCTGCTCAGTACTGCCTGCTCAGTGCTGCCTGCTATGTACTGCCTGCTCAGTACTGCCTGCTCAGTGCTGCCTGCTCAGTGCTGCCTGCTATGTACTGCCTGCTCAGTACTGCCTGCTCAGTGCTGCCTGCTATGTACTGCCTGCTATGTACTGCTTGCTCAGTACTGCCTGCTCAGTGCTGCCTGCTCAGTGCTGCCTGCTATGTACTGCCTACTATGTACTGCCTGCTCAGTGCTGCCTGCTCAGTGCTGCCTGTTATGTACTGCCTGCTACATACTCTCTACAACCCACCAAACCTGCCTCAGCTGTGTTATTCCAATCTAATAGACACCTACTGGAGTTACTATGTCCTTAAGCCATGGTACACATGCACACACGCACACACACACACACACACACACACACACACACACACACACACACACACACACACACACACACACACACACACACACACACACACAGAAACACAGACAGATGCGCAAACACGCTGCCACACACACACAAACCCTAGTGTTGCTCTTATGCCCCTCAGCCACAGCCCAGTTGGGAGGGAGACGTTTTTCCAGTAAACTAACCTTGATCAATACCCTTCCATGGACCCTGCAAACCCCACTGTTCCCTCTGCCTCTGGATTTCAATATCACGCCTCTTTGAACGCTGTAGCCACAGGCTTATAATGTGTGTGTGTGAGTGTGTGTACATGTGTGCGTGTGTGTTTGTGTGTGTGTGTGGCTGTTGGGTCCAGCATATGCAATGATAACTGGCACTCTGAACTCCCTCTGTGAAGAAAGATGAGAGCCACTGGGCATGTGCAGAAGACGCCATGTCATTTACCTGACTTTTGTATGTTTATTCAGACAAGAGGGACTCCAACTCAGGCGTGCGAAAACACACACACACACACACACACACACACACACACACACACACACACACACACACACACACACACACACACACACACACACACACACACACACACACACACACACACACACACACACACACACACACACACAATCATACACGCACATAGACACAAACACCCTAACAAGCCAACTCACTATTGCCTCTGCCTGAAACTCAAACACACAACTTTGCTCCCTAGCCATAAACACACTTCAAAAGTGTCTTATTTTTGGAAGCGATATGGACTATAGTATTCCCCTGTTTCAAGTGCCTAATCGTTCTCTTCATGTGCCCTTGCATGCATCCTGCCTCTTCGTATGCCCCTCCGCGCTTCAAACCCACCAGTTAACATCCAGCACAGAACTACCACAACAACCTTTGGCTCTGAAAGGTATCTACTTCACACTGTACTCTTTACATATGCTGTGTATTTAGGCTTTTTCTGGAGCTCTGACATTTCAAATAAGTCAAAAATGCTACAGGGATGTGGTCAACATAAATAATAATCACAGATAGTTCTTCATCTTGAAGTCAATTATGAATGGATACGTGATACAGGTTTCCTGTATGTGTATAGATACATTTGTATGAGTTTTTCAGTCCTGTATGGCTAAGCGTTTGTGTTTATAAAGCGTGTGTGTGCGTGCCTGTGTGCATGTGAGAGGAGGTGAGGGCAGCTGACCCAGATGTGTTTAAGTGGGTCAGGGGAGCCCCACCGCCCCACGCAGGGGCAATGTGGGGGAGGGTGCATGCTCGTGCAAAGGACTGTTCATTTGAATGAGTTATATTTTAATATTCAACAAGGTTCATTCTATGAGGGGGGCATCCGACAAAGACATTAGCATACAGAAACAATGATGACGACGAAAGGACATGTAAAGTATGGAATGTTGTGATGCTGTGTCAGCACCCTTGTTATGGTAAAGGTCAAAGTTTGTGGTAAAGCAGCAGTGTGGTGATTAAACAATGGTAGCAGGAAGAGAGGAGTGGGAGGTAGAGAGGGAGGGATGAGAGGAGGGATGGGAGGTAGAGAGGGAGGGAGGAAAGGAGGGATGGGAGGTAGAGAGGGAGATCAAGACGGAGGGAGGTAGAGAGGGAGGGATTAGAGGAGGGATGGGAGGTAGAGAGGGAGGGATGAGAGGAGGGATGGGAGGTAGAGAGGGAGGGAGGAAAGGAGGGATGGGAGGTAGAGAGGGATGGATGAGAGGAGGGATGGGAGGTAGAGAGGGAGGGAGGAGAGGAGGGATGGGAGGTAGAGAGGGAGGGAGGAGAGGAGGGATGGGAGGTAGAGAGGGAGGGAGAGAGGGAGGGAGGAGAGGAGGGATGGGAGGTAGAGAGGGAGATCGAGACGGAGGGAGGTGGAGAGGAGGGATGGGAGGTAGAGAGGGAGGGAGGAGAGGAGGGTTGGGAGGTAGAGAGGGAGGGATGAGAGGAGGGATGGGAGGGATGAGAGGAGGGATGGGAGGTAGAGAGGGAGATAGAGAGGGAGGGATGAGAGGTAGAGGAGGAGGGATGGGAGGTAGAGAGGGAGGGATGGGAGGTAGAGAGGGAGGGAGGAAAGGAGGGATGGGAGGTAGAGAGGGAGATAGAGAGGGAGGGATGGGAGGGAGGGAGGGATGTGAGGAGGGATGGGATAGGAGGTAGAGAGGGAGGGAAGGGAAAGAGGGATGGGAAGTAGAGAGGGAGGGAGGAAAGGAGGGATGGGGGGTAGAGAGGGAGGAGCGGAGGGATGGGCGGTAGAGAAGGAGGAGAGGAGGGATGGGGGGTATTCCTCCTCTCCTCCCTCCCTCTCTACCTCCCATCCCCCCTCTTCTCCCTCCCTCCCTCTCTACCTCCCATCCCTCCTTTCCTCCCTCTCTTTCCTACCTCCCATCCCTCCTCACATCCCTCCCTCTCTACCTCCCATCCCTCCTTTCCTCCCTCTCTTTCCTACCTCCCTCTCTATCTCCCTCTCTACCTCTCACCCCCCCCTCTTCTCCCTCCCTCCCTCTCTACCTCCCATCCCCCCTCTTCTCCCTCCCTCCGTCCCTATCTACCTCCCAACCCTCCTCTCCTTCCTCCTTTTCTACCTCCCGTCCCACCTCTCCTCCCTCCCTTTCTACCTCCCATCCCTCCTCTCCTCCCTCCCTCTCTACCTCCCATCCCCCCTCTCCTCCCTCCCTCTCTCCCTCCCTCTCTACCTCCCATCCCTCCTCTCATCCCTCCCTCTCTACCTCCCATCCCTCCTCTAATCCCTCCCTCTCTACCTCCCTCCGTCTCGATCTCCCTCTCTACCTCCCATCACTCATTTCCTCCCTCCCTCTCTACCTCCCATCCCTCCTCTCATCCCTCCCTCTCTACCTCCCACTCCTCCTCTCATCCCTCCCTCTCTACCTCCCATGCCTCCTCTCATCCCTCCCTCTCTACCTCCCTCTGTCTCGATCTCCCTCTCTACCTCCCATCCCTCCTCTCATCCCTCCCTCTCTACCTCCCATCCCTCTCTCTAATCCCTCCCTCTCTACCTCCCATCCCTCCTCTCAGCCCTCCCTCTCTACCTCCCTCCGTCTCGATCTCCCTCTCTACCTCCCATCCCTCCTTTCCTCCCTCCCTCTCTACCTCCCATCCCTCCTCTCATCCCTCCCTCTCTACCTCCCTCTGTCTCGATCTCCCTCTCTACCTCCCATCCCTCCTTTCCTCCCTCCCTCTCTACCTTCCATCCCTCCTTTCATCCCTCCCTCTCTACCTCCCACTCCTCTCTTCCTGCTACCATGATGTTTAATCACCACACTGCTGCTTTACCACAAACTTTGACCTTTACCATAACAAGGGTGCTGACACAGCATCACAACATTCCATACTTTAAATCAAATCAAATCAAATGTATTTATATAGCCCTTCGTACATCAGCTGATATCTCAAAGTGCTGTACAGAAACCCAGCCTAAAACCCCAAACAGCAAACAATGCAGGTGTAAAAGCACGGTGGCTAGGAAAAACTCCCTAGAAAGGCCAAAACCTAGGAAGAAACCTAGAGAGGAACCGGGCTATGTGGGGTGGCCAGTCCTCTTCTGGCTGTGCCGGGTAGAGATTATAACAGAACATGACCAAGATGTTCAAATGTTCATAAATGACCAGCATGGTCGAATAATAATAAGGCAGAACAGTTGAAACTGGAGCAGCAGCACAGTCAGGTGGACTGGGGACAGCAAGGAGCCATCATGTCAGGTAGTCCTGGGGCACGGTCCTAGGGCTCAGGTCCTCCGAGAGAGAGAAAGAAAGAGAGAATTAGAGAGAGCATATGTGGGGTGGCCAATCCTCTTCTGGCTGTGCCGGGTGGAGATTATAACAGAATGTGGCCAAGATGTTCAAATGTTCATAAATGACCAGCATGGTTGAATAATAGTAAGGCAGAACAGTTGAAACTGGAGCAGCAGCATGGCCAGGTGGACTGGGGACAGCAAGGAGTCATCATGTCAGGTAGTCCTGGGACATGGTCCTAGGGCCCAGGCCAGTTGAAACTGGAGCAGCAGCATGGCCAGGTGGACTGGGGACAGCAAGGAGTCATCATGTCAGGTAGTCCTGGGGCATGGTCCTAGGGCTCAGGTCCTCCGAGAGAGTGAAAGAAAGAGAGAAGGAGAGAATTAGAGAACGCACACTTAGATTCACACAGGACACCGAATAGGACAGGGAAGTACTCCAGATATAACAAACTGACCCTAGCCCCCCGACACATAAACTACTGCAGCATAAATACTGGAGGCTGAGACAGGAGGGGTCAGGGTAGGCAGACACTGTGGCCCCATCCGAGGACACCCCCGGACAGGGCCAAACAGGAAGGATATAACCCCACCCACTTTGCCAAAGCACAGCCCCCACACCACTAGAGGGATATCTTCAACCACCAACTTACCATCCTGAGACAAGGCCGAGTATAGCCCACAAAGATCTCCGCCACGGTACAACCCATTTAGGGGGGCGCCAACCCAGACAGGCTGACCACAACAGTGAATCAACCCACCCAGGTGACGCACCCCCCAGGGACGGCATGAGAGAGCCCCAGCAAGCCAGTGACTCAGCCCCGTAACAGGGTTAGAGGCAGAGAATCCCAGTGGAAAGAGGGGAACCGGCCAGGCAGAGACAGCAAGGGCGGTTCGTTGCTCCAGAGCCTTTCCGTTCACCTTCCCACTCATGGGCCAGACTACACTCAATCATATGACCCACTGAAGAGATGAGTCTTCAGTAAAGACTTAAAGGTTGAGACCGAGTTTGCGTCTCTGACATGGGTAGGCAGACCGTTCCATAAAAATGGAGCTCTATAGGAGAAAGCCCTGCCTCCAGCTGTTTGCTTAGAAATTCTAGGGACAATTAGGAGGCCTGCGTCAAGCGAAGACGCAGGTTGTGACCGTAGCGTACGTGTAGGTATGTACGGCAGGACCAAATCAGAGAGGTAGGTAGGAGCAAGCCCATGTAATGCTTTGTAGGTTAGCAGTAAAACCTTGAAATCAGCCCTTGCTTTGACAGGAAGCCAGTGTAGAGAGGCTAGCACTGGAGTAATATGATCACATTTTTTGGTTCTAGTCAGGATTCTAGCAGCCGTATTTAGCACTAACTGAAGTTTATTTAGTGCTTTATCCGGGTAGCCGGAAAATAGAGCATTGCAGTAGTCTAACCTAGAAGTGACAAAAGCATGGATTAATTTTTCTGCATCATTTTTGGACAGAAAGTTTCTGATTTTTGCAATGTTACGTAGATGGAAAAAAACTGTCCTCGAAATGGTCTTGATATGTTCTTCAAAAGAGAGATCAGGGTCCAGAGTAACACCGAGGTCCTTCACAGTTTTATTTGAGACGACTGTACAACCATTAAGATTAATTGTCAGATTCAACACAAGATCTCTTTGTTTCTTGGGACCTAGAACAAGCATCTCTGTTTTGTCCGAGTTTAATAGTAGAAAGTTTGCAGCCATCCACTTCCTTATGTCTGAAACACATGCTTCTAGCGAGGGCAATTTTGGGGCTTCACCATGTTTCATTGAAATGTACAGCTGTGTGTCATCCGCATAGCAGTGAAAGTTTACATTATGTTTTCGAATAACATCCCCAAGAGGTAAAATATATAGTGAAAACAATAGTGGTCCTAAAACAGAACCTTGAGGAACACCGAAATTTACAGTTGATTTGTCAGAGGACAAACCATTCACAGAGACAAACTGATATCTTTCCGACAGATAAGACCTAAACCAGGCCAGAACATGTCCGTGTAGACCAATTTGGGTTTCCAATCTCTCCAAAAGAATGTGGTGATCGATGGTATCAAAAGCAGCACTAAGGTCTAGGAGCACGAGGACAGATGCAGAGCCTCGGTCCGATGCCATTAAAATGTAATTTACCACCTTCACAAGTGCCGTCTCAGTGCTATGATGGGGTCTAAAACCAGACTGAAGCATTTCGTATACATTGTTTGTCTTCAGAAAGGCAGTTGCGCAACAGCCTTCTCTAAAATTTTTGAGAGGAATGGAAGATTCGATATAGGCCGATAGTTTTTTATATTTTCTGGGTCAAGGTTTGGCTTTTTCAAGAGAGGCTTTATTACTGCCACTTTTAGTGAGTTTGGTACACATCCAGTGGATAGGGAGCCGTTTATTATGTTCAACATAGGAGGGCCAAGCACAGGAAGCAGCTCTTTCAGTAGTTTAGTTGGAATAGGGTCCAGTATACAGCTTGAAGGTTTAGAGGCCATGATTATTTTCATCATTGTGTCAAGAGATATAGTACTAAAACACTTGAGCGTCTCTCTTGATCCTAGGTCCTGGCAGAGTTGTGCAGACTCAGGACAACTGTCCTTTCGTCGTCATCATTGTTTCTGTATGCTAATGTCTTTGTCGGATACCCCCCCATAGAAAGAACCTTGTTGAATATTAAAATATAACTCATTCAAATTAACAGTCCTTTGCATGATTTCTTAAAGCAGAATTATGAACACATTTCTCCCCAACTCTTTCCCTGTGTCTCTCCCCAGTGTCGGCTGAACTGGGCCACAGCATCCGAGCTGGGAGACCTGAGAGAAGAGATGGGAGAGGGCGGCTCCGCTGACTGGAGGAGTACCAGCTGGTCTCAAACAGGTAGGGAGCCGTGCCAAGTCCCTGTGCCAGCGTCCGTCGTGCCCGCTGACGTTGGTCGTCTGTTGGCTTCCATCAGGGTCTCTCTCTCTCTCTCTGATCTGGAATGAAGATGATTTGATTAGACCTCTGGTAAAGGCTGGGCAGGCCCTATACAAAGCCATTAGGATGGCCAGGAGTGGACTGTGGTGTTACGGGTGAGTAGTGGGTGACCGCAGCGGACTCACATTTGCACTGGACTGTTAGTTGTAATTCGGTTAAAATGTTGCTGTGTGTCTGTGCATGTGTGCGTATGCACCTTTTCAACTTCCCTACTCTCATCCCTCTGGTAATTGAATCGTGGTACAATAATGGATCTATGATTT